>NW_024883586.1:0-67369 GCF_019059575.1 Amphibalanus amphitrite
GGGGAGGGTGGGGCGAGCTTCGGCGACTCGCCGACAGCACGCCCCCGGAGCAAATGCTCGTCTCCAGTCCGAAACGATGCTCTTACCCGACTCAGGCCCGTGTTTCCGGGGTTTGAGGATTCGTTTATGCCAGCAGACGTGGTGTTGTGCCGGTGAAGGCGGGCAGGGATTAGGAGGGGTGGGGAGCGGAGGTGAACTGGTACAGGGAGAGGGAAAGAGGGAGAGAGGGGAGGAGGGAGAGAGAGAGGGGAGGGAGGGAAGGAGAGAGAGAGAGGGAGGAGAGAGATAGAGAGAGATAGAGAGAGATAGAGAGAGAGGAGAGAGAGAGAGAGAGAGAGAGAGAGAGAGAGAGAGAGAGAGAGAGAGAGAGAGAGAGAGAGAGAGAATCTTCAGAATGACGGACGGGTGGGTGCTGCCCTCAGCAGATCCTATGCTGTTATGACATTATTCTGAGTTATCAGATGGTCCAAATAAATATCATTTTGAAGCAATATTTCATCCATATCTGCGAAAATAGCGTGCCTGGAACTGGAAGTAACGGTTAACTGAGACGGAAAAAACATCAGAGAGTTGTTATTCAGACAAAGCCCGGGGAAGCACTCGTAACAACATCGTGCGATAGGGTAACAGTTAACTTATAAGTTGACTGTTGTTTTACTCTTGGTCTGTGAAGGTTCTAATATGCATCAATTTAGCAATATCCACTTCATTTTCCTTGCTTGTTTTGTTATTAATTAATTAATCTGGCCCACTTTGGCTTCGAATAACTATTTTTGTGTACTATCATCCTCCTAACTGACCTAGTCTTCACAACGCATGCTCCCATCAAAGGATCGTAGGATTTCTACAGCCAATTCACAGCCGTTCGTCGTCAAGGCCACTGGCAAGCAGACGTTACATTGGCCCTTTAAATCGCATCGTGGCGTATCTGTTCTGATCAATGGCCAGCTGGTTCGCATTAAATACTCGTCAGCTGACGCAAACTGAGATGGACGGCGCGAGACGAGGCTCAGAAGTGGCTGGCTCGGGAGTCTCAGAGTCGCGGTCCAATGGTCATGAGATGGGTGGAAGGATGGTGGAGGAGAGAGAGAGAAAGAGAGAGAGAGAGAGAGAGAGAGAGAGATAGAGAGAGAGAGAGAGAGAGAGTGGGAGAGAGAGAGAGAGAGAGAGTGGGAGAGAAGAGAGGAAAGAAGTGAGACATGTGATGAGATTAAAAAGGAGATGAAGGCTAATGGTAAAAGAAAGAAAGAAAGAAAGTGGCAGGCCAGAATATCTCGATACTATATAAAACTTTTATATTTCATATGAAAGCATTACTGAGTAGTGGAAGGAAACGCACTGCATATTGCTAAGCTGTTAAGTCATTTATCGTAACTTATTGAAGCATAATTCAATTGCACAATCCAAAATAGGACCAAAGCATCATAAAAGCATCGAGTGGGATATAGTTATGTTGACATCGAAGCAAACAGTGGTAAGCTACGACACCGTTTCTCCCAAAACGCGTCACAAAATTAGGGAACTGTCTTCGATTGAGAGGAAGCGCATTCAGAACGATCCACTGCATTTGCATTCGATGCCATTTCAGAACAGAAGCATTCAGTAAATATGTAAACGTTCGGTAAGCGCTTCCACAAAAATGCCAAATAAAATTGTTTGCCGGTAAAACTCTTGACTGAAAAAAAGACCTCAAGAATCTCAGTGTCATTCTTGGAAAGTTGACTGGTGCACAGACAGCATTCCTCAGTTTTTCTTAATTCTTATCTGTTTCGTTTCCATCTATTCACGTCAGTCCTGAAACAGCCTTTGCCGCAGCAAATATCTCAAAGAAAGCTTCCGATAAAGTTATAAGCTGCAATTTCATGATCATCGTGTTCCGTGTCGACATCAAGGTTTGCAATCATGTTTACATGAAATACCCAGCACCATCTGGCAGTCTGGGCTCTCCGATAGGATTTCTCCGAAGTTCTCCTGATAAAGTTACTTATTTAACCTCGAGGCATTTTATGAACAGCGCTCTTTTTCATTAATTCTTTCATTCATTCAATTATTTCGTATGATCTTCATACCATGGCTCTTTGCTGTTCCCTGGCGTAGATGAAAAATTGTGTACCCGGCAAGCGGTGTTATGATCATAATCTTTGAAACCAATACTGACAAGACTGATATAAGCCACATAGAATGTCAAAACAGAATAGAAGATTGATAAAATTTTGCTTGCTTGTACGTCAGTGACCTATAATAAGTACTCATTAGAGGTCAATGGTCCTTCCCAAATGCTGGCATTTTTCAAAATTCCTCATAACCTAAAACGTGACAAACGTTATGTCTGCATGTACTACAACATGCAAGGAAAACCCTACGTCTCTACATACACACAAGCAGTTGACCTGCAAAGACTAATGCATCGTTAAAAAGAGGCAACTTTCCTCCAACATCCATTTTGTCTAAAAATAGGCCTCCATGCTCTGACGGAACGAGTGAGAACGTCATAAAATGAAATGAACGTCAGAGCAAAATTGGCCATAGTCACTAATCAGCCAACACAGCTGCCAGAAGACTGTAGCAAGATGGCGTCTTAACCGCGAACAGTGTGATTCTCCGCTGTGCAAAGCACAAATAAGGTTTCGCCTAAAGCGCCGCAAACGAGAAATTGAGCAGATCAAATCAATCCGGCGACTAAGGCAGCTGTCTTTCCCAGCTGAACAACAGTTTGACATGTGACGAGCGCTGTAAGTCGCAATATGTCTGCCTGAGAGGCCACCGAACACTGTGCTGGGACTTCACCCGCTAAAGGTCGGTTCGCACAGGATTGGTTGGTGAGCGCCGTATGTCAGTTGATTCCGTTTAGTACATCATACGACCAGTATTTATAGCATTACACCGACAGGTGACACTTGAACTATGTAGATTGTAGAGACCCTACAACACAAAACATCTGCTCAGCATGAGGAAACATCCCCTCCAATGATTTATCAGAACAGAACGACTGTCGCATAAAGGCATCTTTGTTGCTATTGGGACAATGCTTATCATTGCTTAGCAGAACCGCAAAAAAAGAAGCAAGCATTATCCTATGAAAATAGTCCGCAATGCTTATTGAAATCCTCTCGTTGCGTCTATTCAGTAACCTTTAAAAAAAACTTCACCCTCAGCTCTCTCTACTCACATGACCATTGCCTTGTGGTCCTATGACGTCATTGCAATTCAGACCAATCACACTCCACCCGTAGTCTCTTTCAGACGGCCCCAACGCCCAGCGGTTGCGAGCTATCTCTATGCATGCGGCGAGTCGGGTTAATCTTCTGAGGTCGCGGAGGGGTCGGTTGTCGAAATTTCAGACACCAACAGCATTTCGCGTCATGGAGAAAACTGATCTCCTCAAAGAGAAACTCAGCTGAAAACTCACGACTGCATGGAGGGAGAAAGAGTCCAGGATTGTTTGCTTCTGATTGTGATCAATGAGAGCAAAAAGCTATTAAAGATGAGAATTACATGCAAAAGGTTTTGCCAGATAAAGTTCATATGAGTTCATCTTTTCAACGAGTAGGCGAACCAGATTTCATAATGGCTTGCCTTAGACTGTGTGCTTGTGTAAAAAAAGCTCAATATGACATGACCTTTATCTGAAGTTCCAATAAATCCATTCAGGCAAATAATGAATTCAACTCATAAATCCGCGTCATTCTCACTTCCACAGACCTTCACAAAACGCGCGTCCGTTCTCAAAAAGCAATAACCTTTTTTCCCCTCACTTGACTCGGAAATGGAGCCGGCACTCGGCATCTAAACTAGCCCATTCGGCATGTAATATCTCGGCTGAGTCTGAACTATGTTTGACGGACTCTCAGTGTTCCGTGCTGAGGGTTTGGTCGGTGGGCAAATACCTAAACCAATGCATGGCGGGAAAATACTCGACCCAATGCCCGCCGGGAAAATACCCGATTCACTGTTGAAGCGGGCAAATACTTGACCCATTCGTGGACGCAATAACGGGGATTTGGCAAACAGCTTTCGGGGAGGGGGCTGGAGGGGGTTGACCAGGTCTGACCACGGTCGCAGTTTGAACAGCGCCGGAAAGGTCAAAATTGAGCGCGGGTTTGACAATACCTCAGTCGGAAAACGGCTGGGAAATGTTAAAAACTGGAGATTTACCCGAACTAGACGGACAGCAACGCAAGAGAGCAACCTAACTTGGCTGGTGAAATGGGAAAATGAATTGTTGGTAATTTGTTTGTGCTATTGAGGCTCAACTATTTCAGCAATTAACCTTATCGTATCTTGAAACGTACTTCATCCATGACTTTCTCAGTTTCAATGCTTAAAAAAGTACCCACCTCACTTGAGCTCTGTGTCGACGGCGAAACGAAAATGAGGCGCGATGTCAAACCTCACGAAATCACTAAAAAAGTAACCACTCAACGAAAATGCAGCTAACGGTTTTAACCCTATTAGTGGCAGGCTCCTGGCTACCCCATATTAGTGGCAGGGGGGGGGGCTGTTTACGACCCCCCCCCCTTGATATCTCGAGATCTAACGGGCCGATTTTCAAAATTCAAACGGCATTCGATTTGGCTCAACGAGATCTACATTTCTAAAAAAAAATAAAATTAAAAAATGTCAATAGGGGGTAGAGGGGGGTAAAAAAGGGCAAATTGCAGATACATTTTAGACTGTTTATCACGGCCAGGTTTCTGAACCAATCTTAACGCAACTTTTGCCGATCGATAGAGAATGAACCAGGAATTCACATGGATCCTAAAAATATGCATTTTCAAAAATCATAGGCGGATACAGATCATTGAGATTGGGGGTACACAAAAAGTATAGTAAATAAGATTTTTGTTGGTACTGTTTCTAAAAAGGGTGGCAATGGTCTTGTTATGTTACAATTTTCTTATGAGAGAACGACTAAAATTGTATTGGTTATGCATAGGCGGTGTCAGGGCACCTATGTTGGGAGGAAAAAAATAACCCCCCTTTTTGGACGCCTGGATCCGCCTATTATAGCAAAAACGTGTCAAAAGAGGATGCACAATAACTTTGTATATGTTATCACATGATACCTTTCATTCACTGTTCGTAAAACTGGTGCAGCATCGTGATCTTCGCCCAAATGACTCGCTTCACGAATAGGACCCCCCAATTCCCAGTGCTCTGGAGCCGCCCCTGGTAAAGTTATGAACTTGAAATTTTCAGGGAATGTGCCCAATTTAGTTTTAGGAAAAGTCAGAAAATTTCAGCATCGTAGCTTCAGCGGTTTCGGAGATATTCCCGAAAAACCTGAGGGGTGGATAAAAACAACCCCCCCTGCCACTAATAGGGTTAACAGTAACATCTTCCTCTTTTCCTTATTTTACCAACTCGAGAATTTACCATGCAACATTTCACTGGGCAGACCGCAAAGCATTCCGAACCCGGGACCAAGCCGTCAGCGCAGCGGAGAAACGCGAATAGAGATTGGACGCAGAAAAGGAATGAGAATGGTGGGCCGCAGCCAATTACAGGAGAAGGAAATGGCTGCACGAGCCTGCATCTGGCCTGTCTATGGCAGACAGGGAAGAGGGGGAGAGGAAAGGGAGAGGAGAGGGATAGGGAGGTGAAGAAGAGCAGCCAGACCCACATTTGCTCGGTGGTGTAGGTCGTGGCAGATTAGACACAAAGGTAATCGTGCGTTATGTTTACAGTACAAAAGAAAGGGATATAGGTGCATCACATGGGAACTGTTGGCGTTGTAAGTGCAGAGCCTATGTTAATTCAAGCTTTCTAATGGGGAGGAACGAACGAAATAAGCACATATTTCATGAGCGTGGTAACAAAAAAAACACACACACGCAAAAGAAAAATTAAAAAAGTACTTGGGAGCAGTCAGCTATTTCACCACGCAAAAATGGCAACAACTATTTATATTTATATACACTGTGGCAACAACCACATTTTTCACTTCCTTACCACTGCACCGAAAGTAATCAAAAAGCATCGATACCGATTAGAGGCGCTCGTCTTTCGTCGCCTTCACATGCAAACGAAGCCGCGACGCCTCAACGAAAACACCTTCAAATTAGAGTTGCAAAGTTTCCCCCAAAGGCTGCTACCGGCACCGCCCCGCCCCACAAAAATTTTTTTGGGATACCGGCATGCTACCACGCCCCAAGCAAAAAAATCGCCAAATTACCGGCATACTAAAAAAAACTGCATTCTTGATTCTAGCTTATCCCTGCAAAAGATGCCACATTTTGGCAGTTTCAGTACCCGTCCCACCCAGCAGCCATTCATTGTCCAACCACAAATACCAGCAGGCTGATTTTGGCTGAGTTGGCCCCACAAATACCCACAATTTTGAAACTCAATTGCAGTCTATAACTGTTAAATTCACCTGTAATCAAAGAAGTATTGCCTACAAAAAAAAAACTTGCACATTCATCAAAAAGGTGAGGACAAAAAGGACTTGAATTACTGAAATGTGTTTTTGAAGACTGGACAGTGGGCAGTAATCACATTTACATTTCACAGGTGTTCTACTTTTCCACATTCTCCTAACATGTTGCAGGCACCAGCCAAATGTTTAAAATCTAGATGGTCAAAACATAGGTAAACAAGTACAGATTCGGCCATCTTCCTAACTGAGGAAGCGAGATCAACATCTACTTTTTCCTATCCACTATGGCTTGCTGGTTCGTGAATAATATATGAATCATGTAAAAAAATGTGTTAATAACTCACTGGTCCTGAGAATAGTCACCAAATAATATGTACAAAAACGATATCTTCCACGCTCTCCAACCTCAAGCGGGAACAAACACAAGAGGATTTCGAAACAGATGCGCCATAACAGAGGCTTTTAACCAGCTGATTAAAACGCTGCAAAAAAGTTGACTGCAAGCCACTGCCTCGTGAATGATTATATTGATAAAAATTATTCTACACAATATCAAATTATAATGAATTCAACATTGTGAGTGTAATTCACTACAAAAAAATTCATTTCTCTTCAGTTATTCAACCAAAAGTGTATATGAATAAATATTACGTCATCAGATTACATCCATTCATTAGGGGAGAGAGAAGCTTAAAAGTAAATCCTTGGTTGTCTAATAATGTGCGCCACTTTGTGTCAATTTTGCCTGCATGATGTGTTTTCTTGTAAAGATAAGACAAAATGCCAGTTCAAATCCATTTTCATTTAATTATGGGACCAAAGTCAGGCTCAGGGCTACCTAACACCTGCCTTTTCAGCTGGATTTTCAGTGTCAAATTCTTTGAAGAGTTTCTCAGACCACATCTCGTGATCTCAGGACTCAAGGGCAGTTTCCAAACATTGTGTTTTTTGGTGTTTTGATTCTGCCTTTTTCCCCTAGGGAATGTTGTCATGAACTTTTATTTATTTTATTGTGAGCTATACGTATTACCTACCATTAGACTTACTAGTTTATCGTGCTTTTGCAACATGAATGAGTATTCATCCTTTTATAGACCACAATAGATTCTTGACAATTCTAATTATAACCAAGCCTGTGAAATGCTGAGGTCCATGTGTTGTGTTACCACTACACTTAGCAATGGAACTTCTACCACAAAATGTATCTTGCAGTGGCTGATATTGCTATTACTACAATTTGAGAGCCTCTTACTGTCCAAAGTTTGAATCATTTGCTGATAATTTTTTTTTGCACAAAATCAACAATACCGGCATGCTACCGGCAAGACATGCCAGATACCACGAATAAACCTGCGGTAGTGAAAAATTACCGGCATGCCGGTAGTGCGGTAGGGAAATTTTGCAACTCTACTTCAAATGACTGCCACTCATTCCAGGCGAAATGCGGGACTGAAGCTCCGCCAACAAACAATTCCACACACACGACAGACCGGAATGGGATGTCGCATCTCTCACAGGGAGTTTCTGAGGCGCAGGAACGGTGCATTGTTTAGTCTGTCAGCTCCTGTGGTCACTGTCACAGTCCAGACAACAGGCAACGGGGAGCAGAGAGGGGCGATAAAGAGCAACGCCCGCTAGTTGATGAACATCAAAAAATGAAAGAGTTTACAAAAATGATTGAAGGATACATGAGGTCTTCAAATCACCAGCTCATGTGACAGCTTTATTTGCCCTGAAAGACTTTAAACGATATTCACCTTTCCAGATAACAGCAACTACCCGTAATCCACTATAATATTCCCGTACCTAACCAATCCACCTTTCAAGTGTGACTTTCCCAGCTCTAGTTCAACCAATAACGCTCACAGCTGGCATTTCTTATTACGATAGATGTCAGATAGCGTCTTCCGCTAGCGCTGACCCGGAGACAGATACCAGATGGAAACTGTAATTATCAGCCTCTCCGGAAATATCTGTAACCTTATCGACCTCGCTATCAGATGAGTGTCGCTATGCCGAGAACATGATGCTGATGATTTAGCAGTGTTTAAACACGGGAAAAGCATTACAATTTATTTTAAAGTAGATGCATGATGATGAGCATCACCCCAGAAGTACAGAGATGTGAATTTAATTCCGACTTTATGCTCTACCTGCAACAACTCAACTGTATAAGGTATCAATCCTATATCAAACCTACAATTGTGGCACTTTGCCGGCTTCATGACTCCTCAAGGATGTAGCAAGTGATGTAACTTAAATCGAAATTAATGTATCCTTTTATTTGTCAAGTCGGTTCGGAATTCAGTATTTTCAAATGATTTCCTTTGGTACTTTGTTTCGACTGAATTATAGGAACTTTTTATCCCCTGATATACTTGGAGCAAAGGAGCTTGTCTGATGTTCAGGGCTTAGCATTTCAAAAGCTTAATTTCTAAATACAAGCGAGGGTAGCACTAAAGAATAAACAGATTCCATGTTTTCAGCTGACGATACATTTCCTGTGGTCGTTGAGAAATCGCATCTTTTCTGTAACAAAAGTTCAACAAGAATTTAATTACGCCTCAAGCGCAGCAATTTATTATTTCATTTTACTTATTCTGGCTAACTTTGGTGCTAACTTTAATGAAAATGCTGGTGCATAAGGCATCGTATTTCTGGAGCAGAGTAACACATGTGCCGAATTATTAATCAGCCTCACAAACTTTCCAATTCAATGCCAATCACAGGAGTTACGTGTGAGCTATTATGAAATCTTTATTTCTTCAGCTAGGAGAAATCTATAGAATTTTGCTGGTAAACTAACATACAATATCCGCGATTCTTTCAGCTCACAACTTCTACACCCAGCCTATCGTCCCATTAGCCGAGCTCGATTCTATGGAGCCACACTTTATCTCCATAACTCCCATTGAAAACTGTTTATATCGCCTCTAGCCCCGGCAGCCGATAGTCCACACTCCAAGGGGCGACGTTTGCCGGCATCAGGCGCTGTGTCACCGCCTTCAACCGATTGGCGATCCATCGCGAGCGTGTCAGGCCGCAGTGACTGCTGATGGCGATGAAAATTGATGAGAGGGGCTCCATAAAAACATCGGTCAATGGACTGATTCATTGACCTGCTGACGCCGTGCGGGGTGGATATGCAAGGGCGGAGCGGGTGTACTTTTGGGCGGTGCGTGGAAACCGCACTTATAAAAACGTCACATGGGGACATTGCGATGTTTGCAAGTCACATGGAAACGTCGTGATAATGGCGCATAACACACGAGGCCTGATCTGTATGTAAATTGTTGTTTTTTGTGTTGTTGGAACGTCACATGGTATTGATTTTTTTGTCAGATCATAAAAAAGTTGTGATTTTGTACATAAACATGAATAAATGTGTTCATATTTGTCCCTAAGGCATATTGCCGATGCATCCCATTCATCAGTTTGCTTTCACCGCTTGCATAAATGGCATTGAACTTGCAAATGAGTAAATTGATCATGAATATGCACATGAAATCAGCAATGAAGCGAGCATGACTGCGGCGTCATAAACTCTTTAACCCGGCAGGCGGTGGGCCTACCAGCCACCTTCCGCGCGGTGGGGGGGGGGCATTTTTTTTGCCCCCCCCCCCCGTATCTCCGAAACTACTGGACGGATCCGCAAAATTCAAACGGCGTTCGATAGGCCTGTCAAATTTGTCGTAGGAAACCAAATTTCATTGACCTCGGGGTCACCGATGACGTCACAGGTCAGGTCAAAGATAAAATGTTTCACCGTTCACGGGGCTTCTAGGGAAAGCGCTATAACACCGAGTAAAACGCATTTTGTCGAAAATCAGCGATAAGGCGTCAGTTGTCTAGTACATATGTTGCTATTAGAGGTCACTGGTCATACCAGGTCAGGTCACAGGTCAGGTCACCAAAGGTCACCAAAGGTCACCACATGAGCCCAACTTTACTAAGGTTATGCGATGCATGCTTTATGACCAGTTTTTCATTTCCAACTCAATGGTGTTGGTTATAAGACCATCAGGCACGGTTTAGGTCACTTTCTGGCGGAGGTCAGGTCAAGGTCAGGTAAAAAAAGGTCAAATTTCAAAGTTGATATTTTTGCATAAAATGGGTATCGATTCGATGCAGCTTGTCATGGGGAGTCTAATGGTGGTCTTTGTTTTGCGCTACGAGGTCTGGAATTGCTAAAAATTGAGTTTGAAAATTTGACGTCATCAATTTTGAACAGTTTTTTTCGCTATAACTTGGCCAAAAAAGAGGTATCGATCTCAAATTTGGTATGTAGATAGAAGGCGGTAGGGACTATCACATATATTCCGGTTTTTTTCGAAATTCAAAAAACTTTTTGGATTTTTTGGCTATTATATTCAAAAAAATCTATTTTTTTATTTTTGGGGGTCAAAATCCAAAAATTCGAAAAACCGAAACAGCAGTTTTGTAGCCCTTTTGATTCCACACCTTTTATGTCCGAAACATTTTTCTGTATCTCTAAAGCTGTAGGCCTGACAGCTCTTCCCGCAAAACCTTTTTTTGGGTCGAAAATGGCAAAAATGACGTCACTCTGACGTCATTAGCGGCCAACCTATCATAGCCTTTGGAAAAATGTTTTGTCACCATGTGCGCTAGGTGCTCCCGGGAGGGTACTGAAAGTTTGGTGACGATCGGCGCAGCGGTTCTCGAGATATATTGAAAAAACTAAAGGGGGGGCAAAAAATGCCCCCCCCCCCCCCCACCGCCTGGAAGGTTAAATGGAACCGATGGCATTACTTTCAACCGCATGACAAAGGGCTGGGCAATTGCCACATCTCTAGCGACTACAGAATGTAATTTGGTAACAACAAATATTCCAATCGTAAAGGAGTTTGTGCGTAGCGGTGAAGGCCAGAGCGCTTGGCCTGAACTACTGAGCGGGTAGTACGAGCCTGTGCGAAACTACTTAAGGGGCGGAAGCATAAATCTGAGTGAATGTTAAGCTCTTCAGTTGATTGAGCGGTCATCAGCTCCAGCTTTTATCTTCTCCTAGTAAAGAAATAATCAACGAAACATAAGCCAATGGTTGAGACGTTTCATCGTAAGTGGTAATCGCTATTGTATCGCCTATTGGATTGCATTGTACTATATTGGCATCGTTAGCTTTCCACAAATAGTATTGCAATGACAGGCGATCACTGCAGCGGTTCGGCTTCACATATTTAGTTCAAATGGATATTATGATTGGAGTACAGCATTCAAACGCGAGGTAGGCAATGCACGTGCAATTGGGCCACTGCCAATGCTCAACACAATGGTTTTGTGATTAAAGTTAAGCATTAGTTTGTTTAGATGTATGAAGTACCTACACTTTATTCAGGTACTTTACTTACACATACACCTTCTAAGGAACAAATGAAGTAGAATCTTCTGGTGTCCACGAGTCGATTAACCAGTTGTGTGTTAGATCACCATGCTGATTTTTACTTATGAATTGGTGTAAAACCCGCTTTGTGGAATTTGGACTTAGGACCATTTCGGAGCACTTGTGGTGGCGTTTTTTTGCGATTGGGAGTGGGCGTGCACGGGGAGCCAGGCGGCGGCTCTTTTTTCATTTCGTTTTTGTTCATCTTTATTTTCGTGGTGCTTGCTATTTTTCTTTTTCCGGCGGCGGGTGTTCCGTTTTTTCTTTTGTTGCGGACTTTGGGGTGGCGTTGTTTGCGGTTGACTGCGGGCGTGCGGAGACAAGGTAGGCGTTTTTCATTGTATATTTTTGTTTTTTTTTTCGCGGTGCTTGCGTTGTAATTGTTGGCGGTGGGCGTGCGGGCATTTCTTTTATTTATTTACGCTAATTTCTAAGTTATTTCTTTTCTTTCTTTCAAACTCTCTATCCGACGATGCTATTGCATTGCGACTTTGTGTGCCCCAGTCATGCGCGGGTTTAGCACCTTTCTTTTCAGAAATTGTACGTACATCTGCCCCTTTCTTGCCCCATGTCTAAATAAGCCACCATCATTCGCATCAGACATCCTTATTACTGCACATTCGTTTGCATGTCTAGATCATTCAACAAAACCCACATCCCTTACCTTCAGAGGTCGAAAAACTGCCCATCCCTCCAACCGATGTTGGAGCAAATAATTGACCGAATATCAATGCAAACGGAAAATAATCGATCACCAATGATCAAACACAGAATATTTTACCTTCATGGCCATTCCTTGCATCCATGTGCAATTTCAAGCTTCAGCCAATGATCCACTGTGAGTTTCTTCTAACCTACCCACGGCCTGGCTGAATTGCTCCCAGTTGCTTCCATCTTCCTGAAGCAAGTCGGTGTCAAAAAGGCTGCTTTTCCCGTTATCGCGAACGGAATTTCGCCCTTACAGCAGTTGTAGAAGGTGGCAGTTTTTTAGAGCGTGCGGTCCGTGGAATAGATGTCGCTGCGGTCCGGCCGCGATATCCAGCGACATCTACGCGCCGAACAGTAAGAACTTAGAAGCACGGGCACGTCATGAACTCTTGCACGCCTTTGTTTCAGCGCATTGAAGCTGTCTGACGCTAACTGTATTGGTGCTCAGTGTCCATGGAAACGCGAGAGGGATTCAAGTTCTTGACCCGTGCTTTAGGCTGTGCAATAAATCATTATTCTTGTGGAGCAAATTTTAGGTCGGTTGGAGAAAGTATTACTGTTTTTTCGACCTCTGCTTACCTTGACTGAAGCGGCGGCTGGCCACAGAGCTTATAAACCAAGTCAGTTTTCACTCCCTGATTCACGAGACAGGTCAGTGTGCTGATGCATAGGCGGCTGACGACCACGGGTGGCGGGTCACGTGACACTTGTCGACGGGTCCTCTCTCGTCGGTGCCGGCGGGAAGACTGACTGGTGAGCGCGGAGAACCAGACGTGCCCCCGAGGCATCGTCGGTGCCTGGGTCTTCCGCCGAAGGTCGGTGAATTTTGAGAAGCACGAGCTCATGCTGTGCGGGAGATGGGAATTGCAGTTTGTGAACAAACGACATAAAGATGAAATTATGGCGTGAGTGGACGATGTTCTACGGCTATAAATTAGTCACTTATTTGAGCGTGCTGACGAGGAGAAAGAGAAATGATCCTCAAACGTTGCATGAAAATACGATGATAGTCCGACCATTTTATATGTGTGTGCATGTTTTTGGCCCTCTGATTAATTGTTCATCAGTGATCAGAGTTTCACCTATATCACAATCATCTAAACTACATGCATTACACTTAAAAGTTTTCGGTTTTGGTAACGAGTTCATTTTTGCAACATTGTTCTCGTAACATGTCATTGATTCACTTCCATAGTACCTATTGCATAAATGTAATCAATTTTTTGCATCAATAAGTAGCTCCCGCTAACACTTCAAACACTCCCGTGCAGCGCGCTTCTACTTCCGGCGATAGATAAGACCTCCGGTCGAGTTTGACCTCATACTTTGCTTCCGGGGCCGGTATATCACTGGGTATCAGTCGGCTTCAATGGAACTCATTTCGAGCAGCGATACCGATCGCTAGAAAATCTAATTTATTCGGAACAGCGCTCGTCAGGTAATTCAACTGAGACACAGTGCACTGCCTGCCGCCGCGGAAGACAAGTCAATACTTGTGGTCTCTGACGATTGACGTTGTGAGCGGGACATTCTGGGATGCCGATGCATTTTGGGAAGTGGGACACCGATGAATTCTCATTCAAAAACTACATATTCGACAAATATTCGTGAATTATGCGTGCACTACGCGTGAACTATGCGTGAATTTCGCGTGAACTATGCGTAAACTATTCGTGAACTATGTGTGAACTATACGTGAGCTATGAGCAAACTACACGTGCACTATGCGTGAACTATGCATTAACTATTCGTAAACTAGGCGTAAACTATACGAGAACTATAGTTCGTTTTTTTTCAAAAGGACTCTGGCTCCAAGTATGTTTTTCGAATAAGCACGTGTTTTAGCGAGCAAAACGGGCAAAAACTGAACCTGAGAAAATCGAACGTCGACTAATTTTAACGTGATTTCTTCCCGATAATTTCCATACGTGCGTTTTGGGACTATATATCAGAACAGTGGTGACGTCATGCTGTCGAACTTGTATTGCAATCGCAATGTAACGCATAAATACCATGGACAAAACCGCTTACTCGATTATAACCTCTGCAACAGTGAAAAAACAAAGCTTCCTCCAAATACGTCGACACTTTGTCCCATCGTACGGACGTTGGGTGCCTGCTGCCGCCAGTAACGTCATCATAGTATGTTAATTTTTCAAGACACCATTTCCGGGTATTTACCGTGCAAAATTTGAAATGGAGTATTTTTTCGGTCAAAATTTCTTATCCAGACGCTGAAGCTGCCGAAACTCACGTGAGAGCTTCGATAATGAACTTGGAGCCAGCGTCCTTTTGAAAAAAGAAAAAAAAACGAACTATAGTCGTAAACGGTGCGGAGACCTTCCAGTTCGTGCCCCAAAAAAAAATTGCGGAAATTCGAGATAGAAAAAGGAGAGAAAGAGAGTTTATTGCACGAAGCTAGACCATCTTCTTCGTCCCAGGAATGTCTTCTTAGACCTTCCCCCCCACCCTGCAACCCCATGCCTCTCAACTCCACCCGCTCCAGCCCGATTGTTGTGCTGTCAGCGGCATCAATGGTCGCCTTCAGTGGTGTAAAGTCAGCACGTCATCGCTATTGACGGCACCACAGAGCCACATATAGACGGCACGTCATTGCTGCTGCCGGCACCACAGATGCACTTGTGAGAGCTGGAGAGAGAATCGGCCGCAGAATGTAATGGAGGGCGGCTGACTTTAATCGACAAGGTGAGGCGTGTGTTGAGGTGGGTTCTGGAAAAACTTCATCGTCAGGGAATACTGGTGTATACAAGTTGAGCCGCATGTATGTTTGGAAAGTGTTGGAACTTTTGCCAAACGGCAGAGTGTTATATTCATAACCAATGTTTATACTTAGCACCCTTAGCAATAACTCTCATTCATTTTATCTACAGCAATACCGTAAAGAAATTCTTTCCCCTCTCTTGCTTCTATTGGCTCAGATAAAGATTAACCCGCGCCCTGCTGGGGGGGGGGTGTTTGAACACCCCCCCCCCTGTGGTTTTTCGCGAATATCTCAAAAACGGCGGCGCGGAGCGCCGCCGTTTTTGGTACACCTTATCATACATCAATTCTACACATGTTGTGAAAATTTCAGACCAAGGTCATTCAAGGTCAGGTCACGAGGTCACTCGAAGTGACCTCACCTCATAAAAAGTTTCAATGTCTGTCATAGCTACACCGAGTGACCGATCGCTTTGAAACTTTCAGCGATTGCTAAGAGCATTAGCATGTACAAAATGTATATCTCAGAATTTTGATATCGATGACCTAAGGTCAGGTCAATTTTGCGACCTCACCATTATACGTCAATGGGAGAAAATTGAAATGCGCCTGTTTTGGACGAAAGACATTATAAACACTCCCAAACACTGAATTACAAGTGGTTTAGACACACTGAACATGAAAATGGTGTCTGTGACCCCTGTTTATGCCCTGAGGTCATCTTAGGTCACGAATGGTATCTAACAGTTTTTCGCAAATAACTTTTGATAGAGGCATGCTAGAGCGATGAAAACGCCTTAGATGTGTTCAGCTCGACGATACGGATCGACTGATATGCAACATGACCCTTTCCGGTCAGGTCATGACCTTGACCTGAGGTCAAATTTTCAAGTTGACCTTTCAAGGTCAAATTATAGTTCGTTCGATGCGTCTTGACGAGAGGAACACGATGCCGGTAAAAGGAAGCTCGTACAATGCTTGGGTCAAAAGTTATTGCAGAAAAACTGTTTCCGAAAAAATCGGCTATTTTTGCAGTTTTTGCCCCCTGCAGGCAAAACCGTTGACGTTAGGTCAATTCTGAGAAAATTACTCAGAAAGGGCGTTAATAGGGCTATCGAATGCGCTTTTCCGCGGCGCTGTAGCTCTATTGGTTCCCGAGTTATGCGTTGGCTTCTTGGAAATTTTCGACATTCGACCTGGAAATCGGCGAAAATTTGCCTTTAATGACCTCTGGTGACCTGACCTTTGACCTGACCAAAAAATTGACCGAAGTGATTTCGTCATTATTTTTGACGCTCTTTCGAACGCCGCCTTCCGCGTATCGCTACGTGGCCCAGGAGCCGAGTTAGAAGGGGGGGTGTTCAAAAAGGAGAGAAAGAGAGTTTATTGCACGAAGCTAGACCATCTTCTTCGTCCCAGGAATGTCTTCTTAGACCTTCCCCCCCACCCTGCAACCCCATGCCTCTCAACTCCACCCGCTCCAGCCCGATTGTTGTGCTGTCAGCGGCATCAATGGTCGCCTTCAGTGGTGTAAAGTCAGCACGTCATCGCTATTGACGGCACCACAGAGCCACATATAGACGGCACGTCATTGCTGCTGCCGGCACCACAGATGCACTTGTGAGAGCTGGAGAGAGAATCGGCCGCAGAATGTAATGGAGGGCGGCTGACTTTAATCGACAAGGTGAGGCGTGTGTTGAGGTGGGTTCTGGAAAAACTTCATCGTCAGGGAATACTGGTGTATACAAGTTGAGCCGCATGTATGTTTGGAAAGTGTTGGAACTTTTGCCAAACGGCAGAGTGTTATATTCATAACCAATGTTTATACTTAGCACCCTTAGCAATAACTCTCATTCATTTTATCTACAGCAATACCGTAAAGAAATTCTTTCCCCTCTCTTGCTTCTATTGGCTCAGATAAAGATTAACCCGCGCCCTGCTGGGGGGGGTGTTTGAACACCCCCCCCCCTGTGGTTTTTCGCGAATATCTCAAAAACGGCGGCGCGGAGCGCCGCCGTTTTTGGTACACCTTATCATACATCAATTCTACACATGTTGTGAAAATTTCAGACCAAGGTCATTCAAGGTCAGGTCACGAGGTCACTCGAAGTGACCTCACCTCATAAAAAGTTTCAATGTCTGTCATAGCTACACCGAGTGACCGATCGCTTTGAAACTTTCAGCGATTGCTAAGAGCATTAGCATGTACAAAATGTATATCTCAGAATTTTGATATCGATGACCTAAGGTCAGGTCAATTTTGCGACCTCACCATTATACGTCAATGGGAGAAAATTGAAATGCGCCTGTTTTGGACGAAAGACATTATAAACACTCCCAAACACTGAATTACAAGTGGTTTAGACACACTGAACATGAAAATGGTGTCTGTGACCCCTGTTTATGCCCTGAGGTCATCTTAGGTCACGAATGGTATCTAACAGTTTTTCGCAAATAACTTTTGATAGAGGCATGCTAGAGCGATGAAAACGCCTTAGATGTGTTCAGCTCGACGATACGGATCGACTGATATGCAACATGACCCTTTCCGGTCAGGTCATGACCTTGACCTGAGGTCAAATTTTCAAGTTGACCTTTCAAGGTCAAATTATAGTTCGTTCGATGCGTCTTGACGAGAGGAACACGATGCCGGTAAAAGGAAGCTCGTACAATGCTTGGGTCAAAAGTTATTGCAGAAAAACTGTTTCCGAAAAAATCGGCTATTTTTGCAGTTTTTGCCCCCTGCAGGCAAAACCGTTGACGTTAGGTCAATTCTGAGAAAATTACTCAGAAAGGGCGTTAATAGGGCTATCGAATGCGCTTTTCCGCGGCGCTGTAGCTCTATTGGTTCCCGAGTTATGCGTTGGCTTCTTGGAAATTTTCGACATTCGACCTGGAAATCGGCGAAAATTTGCCTTTAATGACCTCTGGTGACCTGACCTTTGACCTGACCAAAAAATTGACCGAAGTGATTTCGTCATTATTTTTGACGCTCTTTCGAACGCCGCCTTCCGCGTATCGCTACGTGGCCCAGGAGCCGAGTTAGAAGGGGGGGTGTTCAAACACCCCCCCCCCCCCAGCAGGGCGTGGAAATCCAGGACCCCCAGCCGGGCGCGGGTTAAAAGATGGTCTAGTGTCAGCAGTCGGCACATATTTAGATGCTTTAGGTGTTCAAGACGCACACAGGTCGACAACGTTCCACTACTGAGCCTATCAGTTTTGCCTCCAACGCTAGTGCTGCATGTCTTCCTCGCTCTATGGTAATGGCATGGACAGAAACAGGTCATGCTTTTAGCTGATTAATAAACGTTTGGTGATAATGAAGTGGCTTTCTGTGTTGGCGGCTGCCCGGCGGCATTGACACCTAACGCTGCGTGGTGGATGAGCGCTGCTGCCGTCTTCACTGAATATTCAAACATGTTTAGTGTTGTTGAGCGCTTGTGCGAGGAACATAAGTAAAAGCAGTTTTAGTATCATATGACCTTTCCTCGTAAAATATAAATTAGCTAATTTAAGCATCCTTTTTGCTAATTTATATTTTACGAGGAAGGGTCATATGATACAAAAACTGCTTTTACTAATATTCAAACATGTTGGTTGCATCGATAGCTTTTGAAAATAATCAGAAAATAATCAACATTATTACCCCAGCCCCCCTCTGCGACACAGCGGAAGCCCTCCGGCCTCCTCGACCTGTATAACAAAGTGTCTGCTCCATCCGCCTTTGTATACAGGCGGTATGCCACCTCACCTGCCCTCGTGCCTGCCATCAGGTCGCCCTTCAAACTGTGGATCGCTCATGATTGTTCAATACAAATACAAATACAAATTAAAATGCATGAACCGCCTTGTACCAAACGCATTCAGACATCTATTTGGATAAACTCGCAGCCAAGATTCGAATTTGTCTCGTCTTTCGAAGCCTACAGCTGGTTTCTGAAGAAGAAGTCTGGGCATACGAGATGTCAGCGGTGCTTGGAGGGATCGGAGGTTTTACCGGTGTCATGCTGGGTGTATCAGTAATGTCAGCCGTTCAGGTGATTAGAGATGGTTGGCACTCTGTTCGGTTGGTTTATGCACTGGATAACCGCTGGCGGCTGATAGGGAAGCTGATCTTACGGCGCTGATCACTTCGAGTCGGTCTGTGGATGAACATATGGGGAAATGGATGAACAATGTGAGAAACCGATTAGGTACAGGGTGTCCACATAAATTTGATACTCAGGTTTTCTGCGATAAAATCTAAAATAAACATGTCATTTCAAAAATTCAAATACCGTTGTATTCCAAATCGAATGGCAAAACACACGATACCTAATATAAACATTTACACTCAACCGTTCAGTCGTAGCAGCCCCTCGAAGTAGGGCGCACGATATGTGGTAGGCGCCACCCTGAAGGATCACCTGGGACACTTTGGCATGGACAGCAGTCGCACAGTTTGCGGTTAATCGACTGTTTCTTTCGTCCGTTTCTGTCAAACTTGAATCCTAAATGGAAGAAAACGCAGGTTTTTGGCAAGATTGTGTTCGGCAAAGGGATCCGTCTCAGTCCGAGACTGAGCCCGGTGCCACCCAGACGGCCAGACCTCTCCGGGCTATCCGTGATGGACCGCTCCACCTGTCCGATAACCTGCACGGAGCGGGCTGAGCGAGGTCTGCCACTGAAGCCTGCCTTCTTACATCATCCATTTAGGATTTACATTCGCCAGAAACGAAAGAGACAGTCAATAAACCATGCAAACCATTAACCATGTGCGACTGCTGTCCATGCCCAAGTGTCACAGGTGGTCCGTCAGGATGGCGCCTACAACCATATATCGTGCGCCTACTTTGAGGGGCTGCAACGAATGAACGATTGAGTGTAAACGTTTATGTTGGATATCGTTCGTTTTGCCATTCGATTTGGAATACAACGTTGTTTGAATTTTTGACATGACATGTTTATTTTAGATTTTATGTCAGAAAACCTGAGTATCAAATTTATGTGGACACCCTGTATATAAACCATCTTTCTTGGATGCTTTACATCCGATCTGGATGACAACTACAGGGTCTTTCATAATGAATGTTACTTCTGAACATTTAGTTAGGAGCTCTTAATTTATCACTTCCGCGTGAATTTTATATGCGTATTGTTGCAAATTGATTAGGGTTTTGTCCCAAAAAATAAAAAATTCGCAACGCCAATTTTCCTTCACGGAAAAGCAGAGTATGTCGACACCACTAAAACGCATTACGGATTACGGTCGACGGACAAGTCTTCATCCATTGGCTCTCCCCTGGGTCAACACTGAACGGGGTGGCTTACCTCAGGCTGCTCAAGGAATGCTTCTGCCACAGGTCAGGGACAAGGTTCAAAGAGACGGCCTGTGGTTCCAGCAGGATGGTGCCACAGTGCACACCACGGCAGCTGTTGCGCCAGTGGCTGATCGAGAATTTTGAAGAGCGCGTTATCAGCCGCCTCACCGAGCGACCATGGCCATCACGGAGTCCTGACCTCTCCACGCTGGACTACTGGTTTTGGGGAGTCGCATTGGCAGATCTGAGACAAAACCCTCCTGCAGCCATCCACTGCGAACCACAGTGGAGAGGTTTGCTGGAAGCCTGGACCCAGACGTTGTGAGGCGCGGGGTGCGACACCTTCGTCAGAGGGCCGAAACGTGTGCCTTAATTAAGGGCGATACAGTGGAAAATTCCTGAGGAGCATTATAATGAAAGTTGTGTGTGCAAAAACGCTAATGTGTTTCTGTTTCATGTGGTGGTACATATTACATGAGGAACATATATGTCCTGAGAAATAGCTCTTTCAAAAGTAACATTCATTATGAAAGACCCTGTACATGCTTTGAATTATTATACATTTTGGTTTGTTGGGTTAGGGCCTTTCGGTCTGACGAGACCATTTCAGAGCCGGGAGGATGATAGGAAGTAGGGGGAGACATTTGGTCTGGGCAGGCATCCTAGTGAGTCACCGGGGCTGAGCCCGTCCAGAGGACAGGTCGACCAGCCCCCCCCCCCAAGCACTCACTAGTCACCACACCCGGCTACGGACGTGCTTCTTACGGGCCATCCCGCATGGGATAAAGTTGCCCGTCCAGCCCGGAGCAGGGGAAAGAGGCGTGGAGGACAAGGATTTGAACGGAGGTTAGTACATAATATTCAAAGCTCTTCGTAGGCCCGCTTGATTGAGGTGAAGCTCCGAAAAAAATAGGGAGAGACCGATATCGCATACTTAATTATCTTAGACACCACACGCAAGCTCTGATGGGTGATCACTGAATACCTACTGGTCGCTCCTTCCAATCCTATAGCTTCTCACTAGACGGCGCTGGCGTAAACAACTTTCAGTAAGATAGATGTCGCGACCATCGACATGGAGCCGGCCCAGCGATTTTGGCCACAGGCATGATAAGCGAGGCACAGTTGGTATACCTATAGGTATACCAACTGTAAACAGGGGTGGAGAAATATGCCGAGTTGGGGTTGCACGGGCGCAGCAAATCCCCCGCCGCCCTAGCGGTGACCTTGACCTCCGCTGCCTGGTGCGGCTCCAAAGCCAAGCCGGCGCAGCCGGCGTGGCATTGGGAAGACTCGTGCTACCCCAACTTGGCACATTTGTCCACCCCTGACTGTAAAGTACTTGACAAAAAAGTACTTGACTTATAACCCGCGCCCTGATGGGGGGGGCCATTTTGGCCCCCCCTGTGGTTTTTCTTAAATAGCGAGAAAACGGCGGCGCGCAGCGCCGCCAAATTTTGGGTACCTTACCGGACATCAATTTGACACCTTCACACAAAATTTCAAGTCACAGGTCACCTCAGGTCAGGAGTTATTGAGGTCAAACTGAGGTCATGTTCGAGTAAAAATGAGCAAAAAACATGACATCTTGAAACGCTCACCAATTCTACAGTTAACAAGCAATTTTAAAGTTCTTTATGTGGTTGTGTAGACAAAAAACGGCGCTACAAAACTGCTATCTCGGATTTTCGAAATTTAGGGATTTTGACCCCCAAAAATCAAAAAAATTGATTTTTTTAGAAAAAAAACTCAAAAAATTTCCAAAAAATTTTCGAATTTCGAAAAAACCGGAATATATGTGATAGTCCTTGCGCTCTTCGATATACATACCAAATTTTAGATCGATACCTCTTTTTTTGGCCAAGTTATAGCGAAAAAAACTGTTAAAAATTGTTGACGTCAAATTTTTGAACTCAATTTTTAGCAATTCTAGACCTCGTAGCGCAAAACGGAGACCACCATTGAACTCCCCGTGACGAGCTGCATCGATTCGATACCCATTTTATGGAAAAATATCAACTTTGAAATTTGACCTAATTTGACCTGACCTTGACCTGACCTTGACCTGACCTTGACCAAAACGTGACCTAAGCTGGCCCTAAAGTCTGTCTGACCCACATAATCGCATTTGTCATGTAAAATGGACCATAAAACATGTATCACACGACACTTTCATATTGTGACCCCCCAGTGACCTGACCTCTGTGACCTGACCTGGTATCAGTGACCTCAAATAGCAAAATATGTGTTTGAAGAACATTTCCCCATCGATGATTTTCAATGAAATGCATTTTACACGATTTTACAACGCATTTCTTGAAATGCCTGTAAACGGTGAAAATTCGACCTTTGACCTGACCTGTGACGTCATCGGTTTGACCGAGGTCAATGAAATTGGGTCACAAGGTAGTTCCCCGTTGGGGCTATCCAACACCGTTTACCGCTTGTCGCTATGTTGCGTGGTTCTCGAGATCTGAGGGGGGGCCAAAATGGCCCCCCCCATCAGACCGCGTTGCTCGGCAGACCCCATCTGGGCGAGGGATAAGTCAAGTACTAATGGCGCTGCAATGAACGTACCCCACAGACGTAAAGATCGGGGTAGAGAGAGGTAGAAATTTGATTATTCGCATTTTCTTCAAAATATTGTTCACCAAAGGCCGGCTGAGTTTTTTCTTACACATAATAGGTACGGTACCCGTACCGATAAGCTTTAACCCTCGCCGGCACAGGCCATTTTGCGTCCTTCGACGGCACAAGGGGGGGGGGGGGTTGGTACGACCCCCCTCGCGTTTGGCCCCTGATCGAGCTAGAGCTTCGCGGAAAAAACGAGCGTGTTGCCCGTCACGAGAGGAAGCCGATGATACCCAATTTTAAGGTCCTAGGTCATCGGGTGACCTTCCAGGTCAGGTCAATGACCCGAAAACCGGGAAAATCGGGACCTGTTAGAAAGTCGCAAAGTGTGGCTGCTATGTGGTTTTCCGGGGTGCTGATTACGAATATCGTGTTAGTTTTGATCATAGATGATGGCTTCAAGCATTTAGACCAGGTCAGGTCAGGTCAGGTAAACCGGTAGGGGTTGTGACGGGTATTCGTAATACGTGTCAACTGCCTCTGACAGCTTCGTAACATGTTACGAAGGCACCAAAACTACTTCGTAAATGTTCAAATGGTTGCTAAATTCGAATTCAGCTCCAAAAACTAGCCTAGAAACATGTGAAACTCGAAAAAGTGAACCGAGGTCACCCGAGGTCACCAAAGGTCAATGACCTGACCTGACCTTCAGGTGACCTTGACACCCACCCTAATGTATGGGAGCAACATCAAATCACATGTTTGAACGTTTGAAACCACGAAAAGCTTGCAAACGCGCGGCTAATGCGAGCCGACATACGCCGAATCGCGATTCCGGCCAAACATGGTCTCGGAAAAGAGGTCACAGGTCAAAGGTCATTGGGGTCAGGGTCATGAAATTTTCAGGGTAGGTGTAGAATTGATCAATGCGAGGGTACTGAAAGTTTCGTCGCGATCGGCCGCTTTTTACGCGAGTTATTCACGAAAAACCTTAGGGGGGGTTGCATCAACCCCCCCCCCCCTGTGCCGGCGAGGGTTAAAAACTGTCTTACAGGATTTTTTTTACAAAAAGTCAGGAGACGCGTTTACATAGGGTTTGTTGCAAGCTTATATCTCCGTCCGTGATGTTGCAAAAGATGCTAATGGTGCTTAACAATTTACAAAATGATCCCCTCCCCTCTAAATATTTGAAGACCACTGCATCGAAATTATCGCCAAATTAACGAGCTAGAGCCTCGTCAAACATGCTATGTAGACCGGGTTAAGGTTCGATATCCTCCTCCTCACTATGGCCTTTGTATTTAATTCAATGTCCTTTTGTCAACGCTGCAACACGAATATCATTAACCCGCGCCCAGCTGGGGGTCCTGGATTTCCACGCCCTGCTGGGGGGGGGGGTGTTTGAACACCCCCCTTCTAACTCAGCTCCTGGGCCACGTAGCGATACGCGGAAGGCGGCGTTCGAAAGATCGTCAAAAATAATGATGAAATCACTTCGGTCAATTTTTTAGTCAGGTCAAAGGTCAGGTCACCAGAGGTCATTGAAGGCAAAATTTCGCCGATTTCCAGGTAGAATGTCGACAATTTCCAAGAAGCCAACGCATAACTCGGGAACCAATAGAGCTACAGCGCCGCGGAAAAGCGCATTCGATAGCCCCATTAACGCCCTTTCTGAGTAATCCTCTCAGATTTGACCTAACGTCAACGGTTTTGCCTGCAGGGGGCAAAAACTGCAAAAATAGCCGATTTTTTCGGAAACAGTTTTTCTGCAATAACTTTTGATCCAAGCCTTGTACGAGCTTACTTTTACCGGCATCGTGTTCCTCTCGTCAAGACGCATCGAATGAACTATAACTTGACCTTGAAAGGTCAACTTGAAAATTTGACCTCCGGTCAAGGTCATGACCTGACCGGAAAGGGTCATTTTGCATATCAGTCGATCCGTATCGTCGAGCTGAACACATCTAAGGCGTTTTCATCGCTCTAGCATGCCTCTATCAAAAGTTATTTGCGAAAAACTGTTAGATACCATTCGTGACCTAAGATGACCTCAGGGCATAAACAGGGGTCACGGACACCATTTCCATGTTCAGTGTGTCTAAACCACTTGTAGTTCAGTGTTTGGGAGTGTTTATAATGTCTTTCGTCGAAAAGAGGCGCATTTCAATTTTCTCCCATTGACTTATAATGGGGAGGTCGCAAAATTGACCTGACCTTAGGTCATCGATCTCAAAATTCTGAGATATACATTTTGTACATGCTATTGCTCTGAGCACTCGCTGAAAGTTTCAAAGCGATCGGTCACTCGGTGTAGCTATGACAGACATTGAAACTTTTTATGAGGTGAGGTCACTTCAAGTGACCTGGTGACCTGACCTTAAATGACCTTGGTCTGAAATTTTCACAACATGTGTAGAATTGATGTATGATAAGGTGTACGGAGCGCCGCCGTTTTTGAGATATTCGCGAAAAACCACAAGGGGGGGTGTTCAAACACCCCCCCCCCCCCCAGCAGGGCGCGGGTTAAACGGCTTTCTATCTTCATCCGTCTTTTTTTCGCCAAAACCATGCCATCATACCTCTTGGTCGCACCCCGCTGTTGCAGTCTGACGGTCTGGAATCCCCTCCTCTCCCCTCCCCTCTTCCCCCTTCCCTCCCTCCCTCTGCTCCCCCTGCCCTCCCGGCTAGTGACTTCAGCCCCCCCCCCCCCCCCGCCCCCCCCCCCCATCCCCCGGCCGTTCAGACGGCCTGACGCCTGCCGCTCCGCTCCGTCAGCGCCTGTTGTATAGGCTGTCCCGCACGACAGCAGAGCTAGGCGGCACAGTCTACCCTGCCAGGCGGCTGGCCGAAGCAGGGCCTACACTGCAGCGCGATAGGAATCTTAGCGAAAGAAGGAATATGATTCACGCAGAATGGATGATTTTTTCGATTATGGTCAATTTGTGGCTTGGTGTAATGTCATGTCAAGACAAAAACATGTCTTCAAGTGACCTGCTTACATCAAATTGTGTGGAATACCAAATGAGCAAAATAGAATACAAGTCTACTTCGCTTTGAGCGAATACGATTTGAATCATGTAACGAAATAGTTGTTTTCACAGAAAATGATAAAAGAATGCGTGTGCTTATTGGTCAGGTTCATAGCCGAATCTCGGACATTTTATACATGCTGTCAGGTGCATTTGTGAGGTTATGAGAAAACTTGTCCGACGTTTTTTTTTCGCTATGGCGTTTTTCGGCCGTTTGACATCGAGTTGATTTCAAAGAGATACTTTGAAATGCTGCACGAAACAACACTCAATATCATGGTGTTAATTTTTCGCATTTTATTCAAATATTTCAAGCAAAGTCTAGCTATGAACGTCATTCTCAAACTGCAAAATGCACGTTATGCATAAGTGGTACTGATTCTCCAAACGCCGCATTCTCTAAACATGACAGGCTTGCCTATCGTCTATAAGCGGCAGCAAACTCCGTGCATCTGCAGACTTCTGCCCAATCTACGTTATGATTCGTCTGTCTGTCTCCACCCCACCCCATCTATCCACACCAGGAAGTGCGACCAGCGCGTGCCAAATGTTCACGGCCACGCAGTGTGAGCTGGGCCCACCTGAGAACTCGGTAAAAAAAACCTGAGAACTCGGTAAACGGGTCGAGGACAAGCGCAGCAGGTGATGCAACACCTCATCCACGCAGCGCTTTTCCTTTCTGTTTGATCTCTGTCGCACTCGCACTCTGGAAATTGAGAGCAAGGTTCCGCCGAGACGGGTGCTCAGGGTCGCACGTCAATTTGCTGCAGGTGCGAGCAGGCCTGCAGGCTACACCGACGCACTCGACCTTGTCCTGACTGACTTCCTATCACCACCGGTGTCGACGCCGACGTTCCAGCGTCGTGCGCGACTTTGTCATCCTGCCAATGTTTCCCGGCCACTGCCAACAACAACTGCCGGGTACATCTAGGTACTGGGAGCTAACGCAGCGCTGAATCGTCTCCAAAGTCACCAAATTGTAAGAACGGAATGGTTCATAGTTGAACTACCGCATTCAGAGCCACTGGTGCTATGTTCGTGTGATTATTCAGCGGCTCTTTGCCTCGCCTGACATGTCACAGCACCTGTGCGGGAGGAGCAGCCGTGTCCTCCTCCCCCTCCCCCTCCCCCCTGGCCAGAACCGTCGCCCGTCGCACGCATACCGACGCAGAATTTGGGTCACGATCACACACCCGGGTCGATGGGCTGGGTCGGCGCCTGCGCAGGGCGGGGGGGGGGACCACCGACTGACTGGGGAGGGGAGGGGGGAGGGGAGGCCGGCCAGGGTGAAGTCTGCCGCCGCGGGGTATCATGGCGCGCAGAGGCGGATGCAGGGAGCCAAGTGGGGGGGGGGGGGTGACTGTGGTTGGGTGGGTATTGGTAAGAATCAAAGGCGGATTCAGGAAAGAAGAAAGAGGAAACGACCGTAGTGAGGTAGAAATTTATAAATAATATAGGAGGCTGATTCAGGAAACGAACTCAACAGGAAAAGCAAACATTGATGAACACATCTTTGGAACTTCAAGAACAGTAGTGTAACATAAGAATACGTCACATAACACTACTGAGCTCGCATCAACATGCTTTTATTATCCATTTAGCACGTTGAATCGAGCTCAGTAACTGTGATCCCCACGGCTGACTTTTCATCACACATTCACTCATCGCTCTTGTAATCCTCCACTCCCCATAACAGCCTCCCACAAACGCATCCTGTCCCGCGCCCCCGCTGGTCGCTCGCTGGCGTCGCCCCTGTCCATTGATCGGGGCAGCTCGTAGCAGCTCAGCTGATAAGGCGGCCCCTCCTTGGCAAACAGGTCAACCAAGCCGCCGGAGTCGGGTGGGTGGATTGGATACTGGACAGTATACTGGACACTGGACAGGACACTGGACATTGGATACTGGACAGGACACTGGACATTGGATACTGGACAGGACACTGGACATTGGATACTGGACAGGACACTGGACATTGGATACTGGACAGGACACTGGACAGGATACTGGACACTTGACACTGAACACTGAACAGGATACAATCGCACTTCACACTCTGTAGCTTGACGAATGATATGACAGCGGTGTTTATATGGCGCCCTGAAATCTGAGAGTGTCTGCAGGCAAACGTAGCATGTCTAATGATGCAATGAATGGCAATGCTATTGGTATTTGTCGTTGCCGTCGTTGGTGTAATTTTCTCTCGTTACGGAAAGTGTCAGTGAGTGGTATTTGTAACATAAAAGCTACTCATGTGAGGGCCATATCCTGTCTTTCTGTTGCCACAATATTGGTCATAAAATAGATCTGTTTTTTTTTTAGGAAAAGATGTCTTTAAGCAATCACATCACTAGGCTTGCCTAGAAACCAATGCGTTTTAAGTGTCTACAGAAATGAAGAAGGTTTAGTAAACAAAATACCGGTTAAGGACATTCTAGTTACAGGAAGTCGTTTTACGATGGTTATGCTGGCGAATGCACCAAACTTGATTAAAGGTATCATAATCTATTTTGCAACAAATATCTTCATATCATAGATTTGTTTCATTATTTTCACCGATAATAACGTTTGATTACATAAGCAAGCTAGCAACAATGGCTACCAAAGATGAAAACCTAGTAAGAAACACTATGGATCTGATTTGACCAAACTGCACCAGACGTGACTAAATGCTTGCCAGATGACCTTCACCATCTCGAAAACGACGATTATCTGATGATCATCGTGAAGGCTGCTTTACGGCAAACACTTCTAATGCTTATTGGCATCTTGTTTTCCGTTACAGTTTCTCCATGTTGTCCCATCACCATTACTCAGCAGACTGACTACTTTGTTTGGCCATGGATGAAGTATGTATACCTGGATAGGACACTCCCTATTCCCCAACACTAGCGCCGGCGACCAAGCGGCCGCCCTGGTGGCGGAGCTCCGAAACATCGGCGGCGAGTGCGCCGGCGGCCGCCGCACCGGCTTGCGTGCTAAAAACGCGGTAATGGAGGGCGAAATTAGCGAACTTTAGCTCATAAGACACGATTTCAGAGACTTCGCACATATTTCAAGTTCTTTCTTATAATTATTATGGCTCCATTTAGTCACTATCACATACGGAATCATTACCTGATGCCCATAAACTGAGCCGGTATTCTTGACTTGCCGATGCAATTTATCATCAAATATCATCGTTCCTCGGCGGTCAAACAAGTTCCTATTGATGATTTGATACAAATATCAACTTATTTTCATGTTATCGCATAAAACTTCACTTTATTCTAACATTGGCTCTTCGGCTGTAATCACGAACCCTCACTTGTCAGCAGAATTTAAGCAGCTTCTTAAATCAAAACTGTGAAAATAATATTTTCATGACATTCCTCAATTCCTGTTCTACCAGGTTCACACAATTTTCATCAAAATCGGTTACAGGTAAGTAATAAATGACAAAAGTATACAAAAACACACGCTCCGCCCATAGCCCGCAATGCTAAAATGGCGCCAGCGCCCTCGCCGTCGGGAAATCCGCCGCCGCCGCCGGGTGGTCGGAAAATTGGCGGAGTGTCCGATCCAGGAATACCTAATCCATGGTTTGTCCCAGGCCGCAGAGACGCGATGGGCCGCCCTTTCTAGGAATATTCGATCACCTCGAACCTCGAACAAGAGGCCCCTAGCGCCCGCCCGGCCGTGCCGATACGGCCTCTTCGGAAACTACCTAGGGGAGGGGACGACGGGAGGACGAGGGGGTCAAAGAGTACACATAGCCTCTGCGCAGTGCGCTAGAAGCACTCTGAAGGAGCGGAAACGGGCCCCTTGGCATCCCCCGGCCAGCGCTGAAGGATGTTGATGCTGCGCAGATGTGTGACCGGAACACGGGCGGTGCAAATTTCTCGCCGGGCAACAGTCACGGGGTGGGTGATCACACCCTCCAGAATCCAGATACAAATGACGTGTTGGCGCGTGACATATTGATCCTCGTGAATGCCCTTCAAATGCGTATTTGTGTTGGTCATGCAGCCCCAGCGCAGCGGCGACCTCTTGTGTTGCATTAAGAATGAGTTCATCACGTCCTGTAGTGCCACTAGCGTTAACCCGCGCCCCGCTGGGCTATTCAGCCATACGCGCCCTGCTGGGGGGGGGCAGATTCTGCCCCCCCTGTCTAACTTCCGAACCGATGGTCGTAGAAAGACGGGGAAAACGGCAATCGAAAGCTCTCAACAAGGCGGATCTTAAGAGCCCAAAATTTTTTGCTTAAGTAGGTCAGAGGTCAGGTCAAGGTCAGGTCAAGGGTACAAAATGCAAGTTTCTACAGTATCAGCCTTGCACCGTAGTTGCCGAAGAATGGACTGAGACTGATTGCCCAAAACGTGTTCTTAGACTACCAAGACAATATTCGTTGCATACAATGTCATTCAAAGGTCAAGGTCAAGGTCAGGTTAGGTCAGGTCAGGTCACCAAAAACAAAATATAGAAAAGGGCATGTGCGACACATGTTTTATGGTTCATTTTACTCATAGAATTCAATAGGCACACTCAATAAGTGATATAGACCACCTCTGGATGAATTTCAGGTCGAGGTCAGGTCAAGGTCAGGTCAAGTGAGGTCAAATTTTGAAGTTGGTTGTTAAGGCCCAAAAAGGTGTCTATCTGATGCAGTTTTTCACGGCGAATCGAGTGGTGCTATTTTTGTTTCCGTACGAGGTCTAGGACTTCCAAAAAAATCATTTTTCAAAAATTTCGTGTGTCGTGACGTCATAAAATTTTGAATAACTCCCACATTTTTGAACCGATTCTTCTGAAAATTGGTATGTAGATGCACATTGACCACTTCTCTGACATATATTCCGGTTTTTTCGATACACTCAAAATTTTGGATTTTATAACTATTTTCCCAACAAAATCAGTTTTTTGAAAAATTTTGGGCCAAAATCCAAAATTTTCAAAAAACCGAGATAGCCATTTGATAGACAACGTGAAATCACGTATAACCTTTTTTGTTACGTCTTGATTCCTTTAAAAATGAAGATGTTAGCGGCGTTTGAAATTTTGCCGTTTTTGAGGCGAAAATGGCGAACATGACGTCACTAAAACGTCAATTTCTCAAAAATTTTCCGACGGATTTCGTTCAAATTTTCAGGGAACGTGTCAAATTGATGTATGATAAGGTACTGAAAGTTTGACGTCGCTGGCGTAACGCGTTTAGAAGTTATTGGCGAAAAACGGGAGGGGGGGCAGATTCTGCCCCCCCCCAGCGGGGCGCGGGTTAATTAGGCATCCATAATAACACATCAGTCGATTGATTGTGTACGTATTTGTACATAGTTGATAGCATGTGCGTCTGTTCTTTGGTTTTATGCGATTTTTTTTAAGGTATATCATTTTTGGTCGAAAACTCCGAAATCATGATGTCACTAAACCCTCGCATGTGTAGGAGAAGGGTCGGATGGACCCCCCATGGTTTTTCGCGAATAACTCGCGTAAAAAGCGGCCGATCACGACGAAACTTTCAGTACCCTCGACCTGATCAATTTTACATCTACTCTGAAAATTTCATCACCCTGACCCAAGTGACCGCTGACCTGTGACCTATTTCTCGAACCCATGTTTGGCCGGAATCGCGATTCGGCGTATGTCGGCTCACATAAGCCGCGCGTTTGCAAGCTTCTCGTGGTTTCAAACGTTCAAACATGTGACTTGATATTGCTCCCATGCATTTGGGTGGATGTCAAGGTCACCTGAAGGTCAGGTCAGGTCATTGACCTTTGGTGACCTCGGTTCACTTTTTCGAGCTTTTCGGGTTTTTAGCCCTGACCTGGAAGGTCAAAGGATTGACCTGACCTGGAAGGTCAACCAATGACCTAGGACCTTAAAATTGGGAACACGCTCGTTTTTCCGCGAAGCTCTAGCTCAATCAGGGGCCAAACGGCAAGGGGGGTCCAACCGACACCCCCCCCCCCCCCACTCACACACACATTAGAAGCTGGCAAACGCCGTACACATGCGAGGGTAAAACCTCAATATCTCAAAATTTTTCGAATTGATTTTCTAACATAGGCATAACATAATGAACTTTAACTTATTCGCCACGGGTACCAAAAAATGGAGCGCGACTGCTGCGCGCCGTTTTTTAACCTATAGCGCAGCAAATAAAATGGGGGCGTCCTCCCCAAGCAACTTGCGGGTTCAAATAGGCAGCCCCTCACTCGGCTTTCGTGTCATCAGCAGGAGCTTTTTAACCCTCGCCCATGTAGGGGGGGTGCAACCCTCCCCCCCCCCTGAGGTTTTTCTTAGCTACACGCCGAACCGTTTCAGGTAGCCTGCTCAAATTTTCAGTACCCTATGGGGCATCCTTTGCGCAACTTTTGGTATTTTTTTGTCAAGGTCATGTCAGGTCACGTAGTTATGACGTCATAAAGGGAACAACCTCCGGCCAGATTTACGCTAAATTGGAGATTGCTTCACATTGGTATAAATGCCGACTGACCTGACACACTGATGGATTGTTTTAGAACCATAACTGGCTGATTTGACATTGGCACAATGTTTGTTGACATTTTGAAGGTCACTTAAGGTCAAGGTAAGGTCAGTGACCTCGGTTGACCTGTAATGACTTCTTGCACTTGTATGCCTTTTCGGGGTATTTTAATGCCCTGAATTCGAATTTGCTATCCATTTCAGGCATCGCCGGTTGTTTCTTGTAGTTCATTTTGGGTAAGGGTCAGGTCAGTGACGTCACACGCCTGACGTGACCCAATGCACAAATGACCTTGCAGACTTCCGATGCTCCCAACGCATCATTTTTAGAGTTATGACATCGAAATACACACCAAACGATAAAGAATTGATCAAGGATCACGATAGTGAAGGTTTCAAGTCGATATCTCTTACCGTTTTGCCGCAATCGGCGCGGAAATCTGAAAAAGCTAGATTTTTCCGAAAATTTGACATTTGACCGGTCATAAGTAGGTCAAATGTTGACCTAGGACCAAACAATATACCACCAATCGCGAAATCTCGTTGAGAGCAATCCGTTGGTCTTTTCCGCTAAGCTCTACGACGCTCCGTTTTCAAACGCCAGGGGGGGTCGCACCAACCCCCCCCCCCTGCATGGGCGAAGGTGGCAAAACACCGTTTACGGGCGAGGGTTAACAGACTTGGCAGCGACTGAACGACATTCGACATTGATATGCACCAAAGTTTCAAACCCACTGCTGCCTTGCCTGCCTCCTCCCCACCAATGCTCTCCGCACTGCTGGCCGGGGTCCCATCAAGATCATCTTTAGTGCTGTTTTACAATTTTGCAGGAGAAGCCGAAAGCCTCTGAAGCGGAGGTGACAAATAAAAGTAGCTTTACGACTGTTATGTGGCACACATTTGGTCACATTTCGTGCAATTTGGGCAAAAGTGGTTCCAAATTACATTGTAGTAACGACGTTTTTAGCCTGTGTTGTATTGGTTGCTTCATGCTTGCATGCCTGATTTATCAATATGTAACAACTCATTTTCAATTAAAGTAGTGAAGGAAATTTGTCATGGGAAATACTTTGTTGTAAAAGAAATTTGGTTAAGTTTGGTCAAGTTGTGTGCACTTTGCCAGAAAACCCGTCGTGAAAACGGATAGTAGCTGTTAGGATGTTACTGCGCTTGATAACTCAGGACTGGAAGTAGCAGGCAGTATGGGCGTTATTGCCTCCTACACGAAAACGGGAGAGAGAGAGAGAGAGAGAGAGAGAGAGAGAGAGAGAGAGAGAGAGAGAGAGAGAGAGAGAGAAAGAGAGAGAGGAGAGAGAGAGAGAGAGAGAGAGAGAGAGAGAGAGAGAGAGAGAGAGAGAGAGAGAGAGAGAGAGAGAGAGAGAGAGAGAGAGAGAGAGAGCTCGTCCATCTGAGTCGACCGGTGTAGGTATACAAAAATATCTATTTCGATAAAGTTTTTACTTCAGCCCATGTTCTTGCTACGAACTCTCGCCGTCTTCGGTGACTCGTACAAGGTCACACTGTCGCATCGGGTCGACCTCGCCGGCCCGCCGGCGCCGGCGCGTCGGCCGCCACAGCTGCGCGCGCTGACCGCCGACGCCGCCGACGGTCTCAGGTAGTCGAGACCGACGACAGTCGATCCGCCCGTGACCTGAGGAGAGCTGCCGCCGGGCCCCGGGTCGGACAGAGGAAAGGGTCAGTTGGGGTCGAGGAGTCGGGGTGTGCTCGACTGGGGCGGCGCTGGAGGTCGAAGACGGGTTCAACTTGTCGCCAGAGATTGTTTGAGGTTTTACTCTGGTTGTGATTGAAATTACTGTTAATTTGGAGAGGATTCGGTTTTGTTTTAGTATCAGTCATAATTTAAAGTGTTGTGCTGTCTGTTAAAGATATTTTGTGAGTTTGTGATACATCAGAAGAGCTCTGGTCAGCAAGAAGCATCACCGCGTCAACATAGATCATCCACTTCGTTCACGCTGAACTGCAATCATGCAAAGGTGAGTTTGATACGCACTTTCCTAACAAACTCACCCTCGGTGGATTTACTGAGTTTCCAGCAGTGTCACGATGGAAAGCAGTTGCTGCTGATCAGTAGCTGGCGATCTCGTAACGCATCGATCGGGCTGTGAAGCTCGTGGAGGAGCACGCGCGGCAGGCCGAGCCGGCTGGGCATCGATTTCACAGCTGGGCCACGACGGAGCAGGGCGGCACCGCCGTCAACTCGCTGGAAGGTGTGCGGCAAGGTCTTCAACAGCGTCAGCGAGAACATTAGGGAGGACATCGTGGTTGTCATCAGGATGTAGGGGAGGGTGGGGTAAGACGGACCAGCGGGGCAAGAAAGGCCACAAGCCTTTTCGGCTGAACCGCTGCTGTTATCTGCTGCTTTATGCTACCTTTCTTTTCCTCCACGCTAATGGCCATCTTGAGCTAATTGGGCCAGGACGCATGGATTTTGAATTATTGAGAAAATATTATTTTTGTTAAATTGTTCTAATGTAAGGTGTCTAAGCCCTAAGGATTATTTAATTTAAGCGTTTTTTATCTGAATAATTTTTATTTGTTCTTGACTATGAAGAACAATGTTATATTCACACATAGGGACAGGTAAGGTTTCACAGTATTGGGCTACTCAACATACAAGTCATGATAATGACAAAAATTAGAGGGGCAAGACAGACCACTGTGGTCTATCTTACCCTGTGGTGGTACATTTTACCACGCAGATGAAACATCTTGCTAAAACAGGTATTGACATGAGTTTCAATGAGCTATTTTTTCAGGTATAGGAGTCTTTGTTTCATGTGAGCCATGCATCAGAAGTGCTGAGCTAGCATGCATTCACTTTCACGCCAAACAGCAATCAACACACAGCATCTTTAAGTTGCAAACAGCAATCCCATCTTTAAGGTGTACTTCCACCAGTCACGAGTGAGTACAGATTATGTATTACGGTCTTCCCTCAGAACACATTGTAAGAAATAGTTGCAAGCTTCCGCGTTAGCCTGGCGAATCCCACTATCCCGGGGCGTGCTGAACTGACATCGACACACGAGCTGCTAGCGAGATGTCGATTCAACACGCTTTGGGCTAGCGAGATTTGCCATGATAGCACGAAAGTCAGCGAATGTTTTTACAGTACAAATACCAAGCACCTCCCCCTCCAATGGCATTTCTCCGTGGTGGTGGGGGGGGGGGGGGGGGTACTGGCCAGTGGCCACAAATGTGTCAGATTGCATCAGATAGTCATCCAGAGTTGACTTCTGAGAACAATGTGGCAGTGGCCGAAGTGATGCGACACAGGCCCGGCTGTAATTGATACAGCTTCGAAATCTGATATGATCATGTGTGGCGCAGGTGTTAATTTTCATAATTTATTGGAGGATCTTGCGCTAGCATTTTAGCTGAAGCATTTGCATTACGCGCTTTGGTAGCACGACTGTAAGAGCAATAACGGCAAACTGAAAATAGGTATAGTATGGATTATCATGCAAATGCAATTACTTCGCATTGTTTCGACTGTCGGACAAGTGCACCTCTAAACCAAAAACGAGCTGTCTCCAATGTAATCATTTTCTGTATTTCATTTTACACATCGTCCACATATGTAGACATTTACTAGCCTCGCAGACCCCCATCCCTAGAAATGTCGAGAGAAAATGTTACAGGTAATCATCTCTTTTATGAGCTCTCTGATTAGAATGAGCGCCGTGATGAAGTAATTTTACGACGACGCTCCTTCAACACGCACAGCGGACAGCGGTAGTAATTATCGATTATACAACCGGTGTAACGTGGGGACGTTCGGGATAGACTCTTGCGGAATAAACAGGATACCGTATAGCCAAATGTTTTAGGTAGTTCTAAATCTCCTACGCTTGCTTGACCAATTTTTTTAATGCAATTGGACGTAATGCTGAAATGTTGAGTGATTTTGAATTGATTGCTTTTAATTCAGGATCAGTGCACAATTCAATTCATTACTAGATAGATGGAATTTGGAAAGCACCTTCACACACAGAAATATTGAGCGGAAAAACGGTGTAATTGAAAGTACCAAAAGGAACATTTTTTTGGTGTAAAATTACTCTGTTTTCTGGGTAAAAGAACACTTATATGTGTGTTTTGCTAGCTTCGGAGTGCTTCACTATTGTGTAGGAGAACCGCTTTCAGTGTAACTTTACCGCGGATCTCGCGTTACATTTACGCACAAATACTGCCAAGTATGGAAAACATAGCCCCATGAACGACTGCTCCGGTTGTTTTTCAATAGAAAAACACAATTCTAATGAATAGTGTTTGTCTTTTCAAACAACCTGCGGTTATGTGTTTTTGGTAAAAAGTACCAAAAGGAACACTCGCGTGGTAATCGTACTCAAATTCATGGCGGTAAATTTACACAAATATGACGGTTATTATAACGATTTTTTCTGGTAAAGCTATTGTTGGGCCCGCAAAATTTGTAACGCAAGCGACACGCGGCGGGACGTTGTCGCCAGCTGCGAGCCTAGCTAAATGCAACGAAACATTGTGATGCTCAATGCCTACCCCATGCTGCAAACACGTTTGTTTGTTTGTCGTTTATTGTTAAGAATCGACATCACATCTGACGGAAATAAAAGTTAGATTACCGTATATACCTATGTCCGTCAAGACAGCCCATATTCAGCCCAGATTCAGCCCGGATTCAGCCCAGATTCGGGACACCTCCGATCAAGCTGAAACTCGCACACAATGTAGGACATGACATGCCATATCCACAGTCCAAGTCATTCGGTGGCACTCCCAGCCGTTTGACCTACAGAGGTCAGCAAAGGTCACGTGGCCCAAATTTGCACAGCAGATTGTGGCCCACCCAGTAGAGTTAGAGCGCTAAAAATGGCACCAATCGACTTGCCAGCATCTAATCTTACTTTCCCAACACTCATTTGACCTCTCAAGGTCATGCGATGACCTAAGGTCATTTGTGGGCTATGTCGAAAATACACTTGCACAGCAGTTTTCGAGTAGAGGGATTGACCGAATTCCAAATCAAAGCACATCATCGGGTAGCCCATAGGCCGTAGTAACTTTCCTTAAAAACCGCTTTTCGATATGTGACCCTGTTTGACCTCGGCAGGTCAAAATGCGCAAATAAACGACACTCCATACGTCGCAGCCCGGATTCAGCCCAGATTCGGGACACCTCCGATCAAGCTGAAACTCGCACATAATGTAGGCCATGACATGCCCAATCCACAGTCCAAGTCATTCGGTGGCACTCCCAGCCGTTTGACCTACAGAGGTCAGCAAAGGTCACATGGCCCAAATTTGCACAGCAGATTGTGGCCCACCCAGTAGAGTTAAAGCGCTAAAAATGGCACCAATCGACTCGCCAGCATCTAATCTTACTTTCCCAACACTCATTTGACCTCTCAAGGTCATGCGATGACCTAAGGTCATTTGTGGGCTATGTCGAAAATACACTTGCACAGCAGTTTTCGAGTAGAGGGATTGACCGAATTCCAAATCAAAGCACGTCATCGGGTATCCCATAGGCCGGAGTAACTTTCCTTAAAAACCGCTTTTCGATATGTGACCCCGTTTGACCTCGGCAGGTCAAAATGCGCAAATAAACGACACTCCATACGTCGCAGCCCGGATTCAGACCAGATTCGGGACACCTCCGATCAAGCTGAAACTCGCACACAATGTAGGACATGACGTGCCCAATCCACAGTCCAAGTCATTCGACGGCACTTTCAGCCGTTTGACCTAGAGAGGTCAGCAAAGGTCACGTGGCCCAAATTTGCACAGCAGATTGTGGCCCACCCAGTAGAGCTAGAGCGCTAAAAATGGCACCAATCGACTCGCCAGCATCTAATCTTACTTTCCCAACACTCATTTGACCTCTCAAGGTCATGCGATGACCTAAGGTCATTTGTGGGCTATGTCGAAAATACACTTGCACAGCAGTTTTCGAGTAGAGGAATTGACCGAATTCCAAATCAAAGCACATCATCGGGTAGCCCATAGGCCGTAGTAACTTTCCTTAAAAACCGCTTTTCGATATGTGACCCCGTTTGACGTCGGCAGGTCAAAATATGCAAATAAACGACACTCCATACGTCGCAGCCCGAGTGTCTTTTATTTGCACATTTTGACCTACCGAGGTCAAACGGGGTCACATATCGAAGAGCGGTTTTTAAGGAAAGTTACTACGGCCTATGGGCTACCCGATGATGTGCTTTGATTTGGAATTCGGTCAATCCCTCTACTCGAAAACTGCTGTGCAAGTGTATTTTCGACATAGCCCACAAATGACCTTAGGTCATCGCATAACCTTGAGAGGTCAAATGAGTGTTGGGAAAGTAAGATTAGATGCTGACGAGTCGATTGGTTGCATTTTTAGCGCTCTAGCTCTACTGGGTGGGCCACAATATGCTGTGCAAATTTGGGCCACGTGACCTTTGCTGACCTCTGTAGGTCAAACGGCTAGGAGTGCCACCGAATGACTTGGACTGTGGATTGGGCTTGTCATGGCCTACATGGTGTGCGAGTTTCAGCTTGTTCGGAGGTGTCCCGAATCTGGGCTGAATCCGGGCTGCGACGTATTGAGTGTCGTTTATTTGCACATTTTGACCTACCGAGGTCAAACGGGGTCACATATCGAAAAGCGGTTTTTAAGGAAAGTTACTACGGCCTATGGGCTACCCAATGGTGTGCTTTGATTTGGAATTCGGTCAATCCCTCTACTGGAAAACTGCTGTGCAAGTGTATTTTCGACATAGCCCACAAATGACCTTTGGTCATCGCATGACCTTGAGAGGTAAAATGAGTGTTGGGAAAGTAAGATTAGATGCTGGCGAGTCGATTGGTGCCATTTTTAGCGCTCTAGCTCTACTGGGTGGGCCACAATCTGCTGTGCAAATTTGGGCCACGTGACCTTTGCTGACCTCTGTAGGTCAAACGGCTAGGGGTGCCACCGAATGACTTAGACTGTGGATTGTACATGTCATGGCCTACATTATGTGCGAGTTTCAGCTTGATCGGAGGTGTCCCGAATCTGGGCTGAATCCGGGCTGCGACGTATTGAGTGTCGTTTATTTGCACATTTTGACCTACTGAGGTCAAACGGGGTCACATATCGAACTGCGGTTTTTAAGGAAAGTTACTACGGCCTATGTGCTACCCGATGATGTGCTTTGATTTGGAATTCGGTTAATCCATCTACTCGAAAACTGCTGTGCAACTGTATTTTCGTTATAGCCCACAAATGACCTTAGGTCATCGCATGACCTTGAGAGGTCAAATGAGTGTTGGGAAAGTAAGATTAGATGCTGACGAGTCGATTGGTGCCATTTTAGCGCTCTAGCTCTACTGGGTGGGCCACAATCTGCTGTGCAAATTTGGGCTACGTGACCTTTGCTGACCTCTGTAGGTCAAACGGCTAGGAGTGCCACCGAATGACTAGGACTGTGGATTGGATAGGTCATGGCCTACATTGTGTGCGAGTTTCAGCTTGATCAGAGGTGTCCCGAATCTGGGCTGAATCCGGGCTGCGACGTATTGAGTGTCGTTAATTTGCACATTTTGACCTACCGAGGTCAAACGGGGTCACATATCGAAAAGCGGTTTTAAAGGAAAGTTACTACGGCCTATGGGCTACCCGATGATGTGCTTTGATTTGGAATTCGGTCAATCCCTCTACTCGAAAACTGCTGTGCAAGTGTATTTTCGACATAGCCCACAAATGACCTTAGGTCATCGCATGACCTTGAGAGGTCAAATGAGTATTGGGAAAGTAAGATTAGATGCTGGCGAGTCGATTGGTGCCATTTTTAGCGCTCTAGCTCTACTGGGTGGGCCACAATCTGCTGTGCAAATTTGGGCCACGTGACCTTTGCTGACCTCTGTAGGTCAAACGGCTAGGAGTGCCACCGAATGACTTGGACTGTGGATTGGGCATGTCATGGCCTACATTGTGTGCGAGTTTCAGCTTGTTCGGAGGTGTCCCGAATCTGGGCTGAATCCGGGCTGCGACGTATTGAGTGTCGTTTATTTGCACATTTTGACCTACCGAGGTCAAACGGGGTCACATATCGAAAAGCAGTTTTTAAGGAAAGTTGCTACGGTCTATGGGCTAGATGATGTGCTTTGATTTGGAATTCGGTCAATCCCTCTACTCGAAAACTGCTGTGCAAGTGTATTTTCGACATAGCCCACAAATGACCTTAGGTCATCGCATGACCTTGAGAGGTCAAATGAGTGTTGGGAAAGTAAGATTAGATGCTGGCGAGTCGATTGGTGACATTTTTAGCGCTCTAGCTCTACTGGGTGGGCCACAATCTGCTGTGCAAATTTGGGCCACGTGACCTTTGCTGACCTCTGTAGGTCAAACGGCTAGGAGTGCCTCCGAATGACTTGGACTGTGGATTGGACATGTCATTACCTACATTGTGTGCGAGTTTCAGCTTGATCGGAGGTGTCCCGAATCTGGGCTGAATCCGGGCTGCGACGTATTGAGTGTCGTTTATTTGCACATTTTGACCTACCGAGGTCAAATGGGGTCACATATCGAAAAGCGGTTTTTAAGGAAAGTTACTACGGCCTATGGGCTACCCGATGATGTGCTTTGATTTGGAATTCGGTCAATCCCTCTACTCGAAAACTGCTGTGCAAGTGTATTTTCGACATAGCCCACAAATGACCTTAGGTCATCGCATGACCTTGAGAGGTCAAATGAGTTTTGGGAAAGTAAGATTAGATGCTGGCGAGTCGATTGGTGCCATTTTTAGCGCTCTAGCTCTACTGGGTGGGCCACAATCTGCTGTGCAAATTTGGGCCACGTGACCTTTGCTGACCTCTGTAGGTCACACGGCTAGGAGTGCCACCGAATGACTTGGACTGTGGATTGGACATGTCATGGCCTACATTGTGTGCGAGTTTCAGCTTGATCGGAGGTGTCCCGAATCTGGGCTGAATCCGGGCTGCGACGTATTGAGTGTCGTTTATTTGCACATTTTGACCTACCGAGGTCAAACGGGGTCACATATCGAAAAGCGGTTTTTAAGGAAAGTTACTACGGCCTATGGGCTACCCGATGATGTGCTTTGAGTTGGAATTCGGTCAATCCCTCTACTCGAAAACTGCTGTGCAAGTGTATTTTCGACATAGCCCACAAATGACCTTAGGTCATCGCATGACCTTGAGAGGTCAAATGAGTGTTGGAAAAGTAAGATTAGATGCTGACGAGTCGATTGGTGCCATTTTTAGCGCTCTAGCTCTACTGGGTGGGCCACAATCTGCTGTGCAAATTTGGGCCACGTGACCTTTGCTGACCTCTGTAGGTCAAACGGCTGGGAGTGCCACCGAATGACGTGGACTGTGGATTGGGCATGTCATGGCCTACATTGTGTGCGAGTTTCAGCTTGTTCGGAGGTGTCCCGAATCTGGGCTGAATCCGGGCTGAATCTGGGCTGAATATGGGCTATCTTGACGGACATTATATACCTTATCATGTAGATAAGCTGATATTTCACAACGCATGGGCGCCGCTACAGGTCGCAGCCACCGCCCGTCTCCCGTCAACTGCCCGTAATTAATAAATAAAAAAATATGTCATCTGTACGCACTACTTCACTGTGCCAAAATTATCGTTCATTTAATTAGCCATCGGCTCTCTGTTGCCTATCTGGCAAAATATTAGCATACCTATACCTAATTAACCCTAGAAAAGCATGAAAGTGCATCCATTATTTTCATAACACGACAGCAGTTCAGTTGAAAAATTACAAGCCCACCTTAGCACTCCGACAAAGCTGGATAATTTCCAGCAGCTCCTCCAATGTCGCTCCGCTTCAGATTTCAGACTCGGTCTTGATTGCAGTTATCAGACGATGACCACAATGCAGTATTTCACTTGTTATTCACTTATTCACTCATTACTCAGCTTATTATCGAACTAGATAAACACCACAGCACTGTTTTATCTCACTGATCGCACAAGAATGGGCAAACCCACTCTGCGCACTGCAGCCACAACACTCCCCCGCCGCCCCCCGCGGTCCCCGGCGCACAACTCAGCCCCCACCAAATCTTCATCTGGCATCGGCATTTTGCTACTGATGACGCCATTCCTAGCAACCGAGCGTCCCTAGCAACCGAAAGTGAAGACGTTGCACCTTCAACAAACGATCGTCAGCTAACTTCGTCAGCAACAAAGAAATGAAATTTATGAATGTTATGTTGTGAAAATAACTTGTGATATTAATTAAATCCTGATAAAATCCATACTTATTAAAGCTTACGATACATCAAATTCGTAACGTGTGCAAAAATGTCTGACCTCAGGTCACTTATGGTCAGGTCACCAGCCACCAGGCAAAGTGAAGTGACCATGAATCTAAAAACTGTGATTCAGTCATTCCTACATTTAACATTCCAGTAGCTTGAAACTCAGGGTAGGTATTGCATGGGGGAATCAGTACCAACAATTTGTTTCACTCAGAATTTGGATATCGGTGACTAAAGGTCAGGTCAATTTTGTGACCTCTCCATTATACGTAAATCAAAGGGAACAAATTGAAATGCTTTTCTTTTGGCTTAAAACACCCTCAAACATCAAGGAACACAGGTGAACATGAAGACACTGAACCAAAAATGCTTCCTATGACCCGTTTACGCCCCTGAGGTCATTTCAGGTCATGATATGTCTCCAACATTTTTTGACAATACATAACTTAAGATAGAAATATGCTAGAGAGCTGAAATGACCATTATTGTGTTCAGCTCAGCAATACAAATCGAATGGCATCCAACATGACCTTTTCTGTGACCTTGACCCGAGGTCAAATTCTTAACCCACGCGCTCATAGGGGGGGGGGGGGTCGACCGGACCCGCGAATACCTAACTCAAGTAAAAAGTCGCCGATCGCGACAAAACTTTCAGTACCCTCGAGGTAATTAATTTTAAATCTATCCTGAAATTCATGACCCTGGCCAAATTGACATTTGACCTGTAACCTATTCCTCGAGACCATGTTTGGCCGGAATCGCGATTCTGCGTATGTCAGCTAGTATCCGCGCGATTGCAGTGTTTTTGTGGTTTCAAACATTTAAACATGTGAAATGATATTGGTCCCATGCATTATTGTGGGTGTCAAGGTCGCCTGAAGGTCAGGTCAGGTTATTGACTTTTGATGACCTCGGTTCACTTTTTCGAGTTTTACATGTTTCTAGGCTAGTTTTTGGAGCTGATTTCGAATTTAGCAGTTCTTTCAACAGCTTCGAAGTAGTTTTGGTGCCTTCGTAACATGTTACGAAGCTGTCAGTGGCGGTTGACACCTACAATGAATACCCGGCTGGACCCCTGCTGGGTGACCTTCACCTGACCTGACCTGACCTGGCCTAAATGCATGAAGACATCATCTGTGATCAAAACTAACATGATATTCGTGATCAGCACCGCGAAAAACCTCTTAGCAACCACACTTACGACGTTCTAACAGGTCCCGATTTTCCCGACTTTTGGGTCATTGACCTGTCCTGACATGTCAACCGATGAGCTAGGACCTTAAAATTGGGTATCATCGGCTTGCTCTCGTCACGGGCAACACGCTCTTTTTTATGCGAAGCTCTAGCTCAATCAGTGGCCAAACGGCGAGGGTTTAATTGACCTTTTCCGGTCAATTTCATCTGACCTTCACCACGTTGCCTCAAATTCGGAATTTTAGGGCATACTTCTGATGCGCCTCGGTGAAACTTTTCCAACGCCACCTGGCACGTGTCGCTACGATGCTTAGCTTCGGAAATATAAATATATCGTTCCGCACGTATGCGTAGCATGAAGTGTAATATCAAAAGGTTTTCACGTGCGAAGCATGTGGACCGTGCACCTCAGCACACCTATTCGTACAATGCCTTCAAGCGTTTGTCCATGTTGTGCCATTGTGCCGAGTTTTAGGTGCTTGGGTCAAAGTTTTCGGACGTCGGAGAATGCCTCATCAAAACATGTTTTTCGTCCCGAGCATGTGCAATATGTATCTCTCGGTGCCGATTATTCCATATGTCAGTGGTTTGGTACCGGGACAGTGACCTACAAATTTGGCACCAGACCTCCCTTGGATTGGCTTAAAGCGTAGATAAAAGGTTTTTGTTCTCAATGTGTTTGTCGGCAAGTCATACGCGCCACGTGACAGCGAGTTACCCGGGACCTATACCATCACCTGCCTCCAGAAATGGCACGTCAAACGGCACCACCATCACCTCGATCCGAACATCCATTTAAAAATAATTACAAATTTTTTTGCTTTACAACGTTTCACAGCACAGATTTTTGGCGCCGCTTTGTCGTCACCACTATCTTCCATGGGAGGTCCCTTCGAATTGCCAGTCCAGTTTATTTATACGTCTATGAATTTGTACCAAATTATATAATTTAGTAGTATCGTAAAACATTTATTTTTCTTTTTATATCATCTGTTCCCAATTGAAAACAAATCCATGGTGTCTTACTTTACATTTCCAACAATTATTTTCACAAAATCAGATACTTGGCAATGAATTGCCCTCCCTTCAAATTTAGTTTCAACTAGGCCTGTCTAGTGGGATACTAGAAAAAATATTCCAAGCACCAGTGACGTCACAATTTGTCCAACCTTATGTTCTAGTAATCTTGGCACAACTGACAGATTGCGAAAATGGTGCCGCCACCGTCAGCATATAGCTCAAAATTTCGCTAAATTTACACTGGTTGATGTAAACGAACGGTGCTCCGGATGTGTACCGCAATTACCAGTGCGATACAACACTCACTTGCGTATGGATACACTTGCTTTGCATGGAAACATATCAGTTAGGTATTTGAACATCTGTTATGCTGTTACATTATCCTGTTTTGCGTAAAGATGCTTGTGTGGTGTAATAAAACTGCCGATGTTTATTAGTTAACCAATAAACGTCGTATAAAAAAAAACTAAATCTTGATGCCTTTACTTATTATGGCGTTGTGCGACGGATACCTTGCTTATTTATCACGAAAATACTTAAACTAAAGATATTTTACTAAGTGAAGCAGAACTTTGAAGCTATTTGAACTATTTACGAGTATATTGAACTTGACATCGCTCAATATTTCTGTGTGTGTTTAGAGGCATTACCTTTGCTGTTAAAATCAATTCAACCCCGAGCACCTGAGAAGCGGAACCGGACGTTCGTTCCTCCACCTTCCCTCCCCCTCTCTCTCTCTCTCTCTCTCTCTCTCTCTCTCCCTCCCTCTCTCTCTCTCTCCCTCCCCCTCTCTCTCCCCCTGCAGTATCGGGCCTCCCGCCAGACGGCACTCAAGGCCACACGGTGCACCTGTGAACCGCGCTTTACCGACGCGAGGAGTCCCGTTTATACAGCGGCACCTCACAGTGGCGGGGCCAGCAGGGTTCACATGTGATCGTTCCGGTGTCAAGGTTTCGCCCACTGGCTGCAGGCATAGGAACATAGGACCCCCCCCCCCCCCGGAGTGAGGAGTGGGGAGGGGTGAGCTTTGTTCCGATCGAGTGGGGCGTATCCGATGGCAACAGATGTTGCTGGTTTCTACTGAGCCTCCCAACGGCAGTGATTCATCGGTGAGAGGGTAACTTTGCAGTCGAGCTCGACACCGTACAGGTCATGTGGACTTAGGGGTTCCGGTCGAAGATCGTTGCCGAATGGATCATTAGACTGTTGCGTTACAAGAGAAACACGATGGAGAGAAGAAACAGAGGATTTATCAAACTCCCTGTAACATATATGTTACAGGCAATGTGTGGAATCAGGCATTCTATAGAATGCCTAGGCATTCTATAGAATGCCTGACCGACCAGGCATTCTATAGAATCCCTAGGTATTCTATAGAATCCCTGACTGCTTAGGCATTCTATAGAATGCCTGGCTTAAGCTCCCAGGCATTCTATAGAATGCCTAAGTATTTTGATTGTCCGAAACACACTTCGAAAATTAGGGGTCAGTGGCAGTAATGCTATTTGTTTACCTAATTTTCATTGTTGGCCTAGGCCGGTCGTCACCTCACACCATTTCAGGGCAATGAGCTGAGAGGAAGCGAGGGAGGTATTGGGCTATGCCGACCACCAAATGGTGCGCCGCAAGCAGCAGCTGATCCAATTCCGTTGGCACGGGAGAGCCACGGCGCAAGGCACGCGGGAGAGTCACAGGCCAACCAGTCGCTTAAACGGTTACCCTCGGAGGATTATGCTGCTACAGATACGACGCTGCATTAGAAGAGTGTTGGCTGGGAGGGTGAACCGTAGGCTTGAATCGAAAGTGATTGCGAATGACGATGGTTTTGTTCTGATGTTAGAAATGAAGGTGAAAAATACACCAAAGGTCACATTTTATGTCGTCATAAGCACTTCGTGTAACGACTCTCAATATACATACATGGACAGCTCAACCTACACCGTAATGTCAGGAAATAACCTGAATAAATGGTTCATTATTCCACGTCTGGGCGGTGGCCCGGCCGTAACAAGAGCCGGATTAGGTGTTGTTCGATCTCCCCTTCCAGCTTGACTTCTGGGCCATGCGGTATTCGAAGGGTCGTCAAAGACTCAAAATTATGAAATTTTACTTCAGTTCTTCTTTGGCAATGTTCGAAAGGGTGCCATTTCTAAAACAAATAGCTAAGCCATTTTTAGGTCAGCCCAATTTTTGTCCATTTTTGGCTCGTAGCCGTTTTCTTCAGTTTGACCTTAAATCAATTCCTTAGAAGGCAAACACCTCCAAAAATGGACGATTTGTCAATTTTTTTCTGTGTATTTTTTTTTTACCAAAGGCGTTTCCGATATTGACATTACCACCATCGTCTTTCTAGAGTTAAGATAAATACTCTGTACTCTCAGAATGAAATCCTGATACAATTTGACCTAATAAGGTCAGATTGAATACCTGACCGGAAAATTTGACTGAATGAACATTTGACTGAATGAACATAAATAGCTGAACGCAAGGTAGCCTGGCAGAAAATAATAATGTTACATGTCGGTCTGTGCTCATAATCTTATACAACATACACTTATATGTTGGAAAGATTCGTGTATTTCCTAGGCATTCTATAGAATGCCTGAAAATCAGGCATTCTTTAGAATGCCTAGGGATTCTATAGAATCCCTGGTGGGTCAGGCATTCTATAGAATCCCTGGTGGGTCAGGCATTCTATAGAATACCTAGGGATTCTATAGAATGCCTGGTCGGTCAGGCATTCTATAGAATGCCTACACTGAGAAAAAAAATGACACCCTTTTTGATCCGGCAGAAAACCACTCCAAAAAAAATCACGCCCTAAATGGGGTCAAAATGACTCCCACGATAAACTCCTATCAAAACTCCAAAGAAGGAGTAAAAATACTCTATAAAAAGAGTAAAAACGACCCTTAAAAAGAGTAAAAAATACTCCCTAGGAGAGGTGACTCCTTTTAGGGAATATTTTTTATCCTATTTAGGGGATATTTTTTACTCGTTTGAGGGAGTTTTAATAGGAGTTTACCGAGGAGTCATTTGACCCCATTTAGGGAGTGATTTTTTTGGGAGTGGTTTTCTGCCGGATCGTCAGAGGGTGTAAAAAATACTCCCTCAAAAGAGTAAAAAGTACTCCCTTAAAGGAGTAAGTTAATTTTTGTACACCCCATTTTCAAAAGGCAGAAAATCACCCATATATATAAATATATATATATATATATATATATATATATATATATATATATATACATCCATATATATATATACATTACACCTATCCAAAATATATGTCCCTCAGCTGAGTTCAAAATGTAAAGAGTTCAATTGAATGCAAGTCAATTTATTTATAACCAATCGCGCCGACCGCAGAGCAGCTTCACATGTACATGCACAGACCTATAGCCCATTTGCAAGAGACGCACTCGATAGACGCGGACAGTCGCTCCGCGCTCTGTCTTGATTATGATTTGGCAACAGCCCTCAGTCTCGCACGCACTCTCACTGGGCTAGAAGACTACTATGACCTACATGACCTTGCGTTCAGTTTTTGGCCATTTTTAACAAATAGCACAAAACTATTTCACTTTCGTGTGAAAGCGCTAATGAAAAACAGAAAGGGAAAAGGCGCCTCTGTCATAGGAGAAGCGTATTTCTCGTGCCTTCACCTACTATGTATGTTAGCGTCTTCTATATCCAGCTGAAAGATCTCGTCGATTTCAAGGATGGCCGGCCGTCCCTCACACGGCTGCGTCACATCTTCCAAGGCCCCAACACTTCGAAGCCTCAGCCAAATACTGGCATAGCTCCAAATCTGAAAGGAGGGGAATATCACAGTCGTTTTAGAGTACACCATGCATCCTGTGTCGCCCGGGAGAAATAATCAAGTAAAGGCCTGGCTACACTATGCGTTTTCTGCGTGCGTTTTTTGCGGGTTTGCGTATTTTACGTAATATCGTTCTGGAAAAAACAACGATATTACGTTTTTGTGATGTTTTTTATATCAAATTTTAGTTATTGTAAGAGTTATAATAACTTTTGTATATAACTAATGTAAAAGTTATATTATTTATAACAAACGCAAACCCGCAAAAAACGCACGCAGAAAACGCATAGTAAAGCCAGGCCTTCAGCACTGAAGTGAACGTGACAACAAGGGGCAAGGATATAACCGAACAAAGGGAAATGACAAGAAAATGTCCTGAACACTGACATGGTAAACGCCGATAACCAGCGCGACGTCAAATGGGAATTCTGGTTAGGGTTAACCTTGAAGATAAAATTAAGGTAGATCCGATTTCTTTGAATGAGAGGATTAGGAATACAGGTGGCCATCAAACTGCTTTAGAAAACACATGCCGACGATTAACTCTAGGAATTTTCACGCCAATATTTATTAAATAATAGCTATAATGAAATGACCCTAGTGTCGTCATAAATGACGTCACGCAAGGTCAACAATGCAAAAGTGAAGCATCGCAACTTGCAAGGAGTGCATGGAACCACGATTCTGTGTGGTTGAGCTAGTTTGAGATCGTTCCCGGCGCCAAAATAGCAGTTTTCATTTTTCCCCATTGACTTGTAATGGTGAGGTCCGTGACCGACCTGACCTCATGTGAACTTTAGGAAAAATCCGAGATATACAAGTTGTGAGACCTCTGATGGATATTAGGTCCTAAAAGCTACATCTCCCTGTGAAAGCTCCTCTGGCACTGAGGGCGTTGCGAAGTTGCGACATCTGAAGACCGTGCAGAGGTTCACGTATGACGTCATAGGTCAGTGACCTGACCTGACCTGAAGATGCGGTTGGTGTCAAAAGATTCGGCTTGAATCAAAGGTCAGGTATGCCAAGTTTCAGCTCTTATCACCAGCGTGTTTGGAGCTATCGCAAAATAAAACCCTATGGGGGAGGGGGGGGGCAACACCCCCCTCCCCTCGACCGAGGTTTATTAGTTTTTAATTTGGGATAGCCAAATTATGATCCCTGGCTCACAATCACCGGTTTCGGCGCTCGCAACATCGAGAAACGCCTTAAATCAAGAATATTTAATTTCAAAGTTGCAGTCTTTGGATTAAGAGGAGCTAATGCATTTGAATACCCCCTCTGAATGTGTGACGTCAGCGCAGATCTGGTGATTTCAAAATATCATATAAACTTCTTTGTAAAGCAGTGGTGGTATATGCTGCTGCGCGCGCAACAACTGCCGCACTTCGAAGATACCAAATTATTGCGTCCAAATGACGTCGTAGGAACAGTGTACCTCCGAATAATAAAGAAAAGTAATTGTCTAATATCTTAAAACCCGGTGAATATTTTTCAATTTAATTTGGTAGATATTCATTTTGCTCACTCTGAACCATGGGACATAGGGATGCGGAGCCGTGGAAATTTGAGACGGCTTCGGCTTCGGAGAAAACAATCGGCTCCGACTCCGGGTGAAATGTCATGGCGGTTCCGGTTTAGAGTAAAATGGGCCGGCTCCGCCGCTCCGACTCAGTACATCCCTTATGCGAAACAATGGCCGTCACCTGATGACCGGTCCTCAAGTTCTGGGCATGCAGTAGACGTGGGGATGGAAGAGCAGACAGGACTGGGAGGTTGATTGCGTACTGTGGAACACTGGGGATACGTATTCAGTTTTTTTTTTCACGTGATGGCCCGTGACGTACCACATGTTTTACTGCCTTGTACTGCCAAACCGAACTAGGTCAATTATTTTTTTCCTCTTAAAAAAAAGAGCCGGAGTTGCCCCTTCTTTGACGGCTCCGGCTTCGGACTATATTGTTTCAAGGCTCCGGCTCCGGACAAATTGTGCCCGCTCCGGCAGCTCCAGCTCCACACCCCCTGATGGGACATCATTTTTATGCCAACTCATTAACAGTTTTGATGGTTGAAAGTTCAATTTAAAAGCAGTTTTCTCAAATAAAAATTGTTGATTTGACTTCCTATTCTGAAGCAACTAATCGATGCTGGGGGAAGAGCAGTTTGTCCCTATTACATTAACCCGGCACCGCCTGGGCTATTTCCGTACCCACGACAGCCTGGGGGGGGGGGTCGGATCCGACCCCCCCTGTTATCTCGAGAACCAATGGTCGCATCGAGCCCCGCGAGGCGGCGTTCGAAAGGTCTCTACGAGACCTTCCCAAAGGACTCTTAAGATTTTAAGATTGAGGTCAACTTTCGGGTCAAGGTCAGGTCAAAGGTCAAATTCTGGGGTTTTGCATGATTAGGCTTACGGACAGCGGAATCGATAGCTGCTGCTCGAAACTCACCAAAAATGACCTCAAAGGCCTAGTGAAGGTACCATGTGCGTGTAGGGGTCATACTAAGTACGGGTCAAGGTCAGGTCAGGTCACGAAAGGTCACGGTTTTCACTTTCTGCTACATGGGCGTGCGACACATGTTTTATGGCTTATTTTTCACGCTGAATCCGATGGTAATGGTTATATGTGACCCCAAGTCACTGTGCTGGTGATAAGTGTGCATTGAAAGCATAAAAAATCGTTTATACCATACATAACTAAACGAGGGCTGAGAAAAAAGGTCAATTTTTCAACTTTTTATTTTTGACATAAAAATGCACTTTTCTAGACGAGCTTTGTCCCAGGAATCTAGTGGTGCCATTTGTTTTCACATGCGATGTTCAGAAGTGCCTCTAATTCACGAAAATGCTTATGACGTCACCATGCCCTATGCATGTTGGAGCTATTTTTTACAATTTGGGGGTCAAAAATCAAGATAGAAAGTTGAAATTTGGGACATCTAATGTTCTAACAGAGCTCTATAACATATATTCCGGTTTTTTGGAAATTCTCAAAATTTTGGATTTTATTAGCTGTTTTCCAAAAAATGTAGTTTTTTGAATTTTTAGGGGTGAAAAACGCATTTTATGGAAAATCCGAGATAGCCATTTTAAAGAACTCGTTAAGCTGCGTTTATTCATGTCCTTAATTTGCAAATTGCTTTAAACCCTGATTTTTGGCGATTTTTTAAACATTTACCACTTTTTGACTAAAAACGCCATGTAGTTACATCACTAAAATCGATATATCTAAAAAAAATTGAAATTTTTTTCTTAAAAATTACACAGAAGACGTCAAATTGATGGGGAAGAAGGTATGCCAAGTTTCAAGTTGATAGCGTAAGCGGTTCTTGAGTTATTCAAGAAAAACGGAGGGGGGGTCGGATCCAACCCCCCCCCCCCCCCCAGGCGGTCGCGGGTTAATCCGGATAAGGCAGTGAGAAATTGTACCAACACGTATACATACATACCCCAGGCATCCACGGTGTGCAGTTCAAGCCGACAGCAGTCATGCTCCCGCAGCAGTCACAGCTGGGATTTCCAGCCACTCAGCACACTCAGAATGGGGAGGTGCCCACTCGCATTGCGCTGATTTCCTGCCAATCTTGACAGCATACTCCAGATCTGGGAATGTTGAAACAAATACAAATAAGTAAAAAAAAAGAAAAGAATACATCTACACCTTTTTATGCACAATTTCAAAAAGTTAAAGACCAAATTCAAAATGTTCACGTGCATTTCGAACATAAACTTTTTGAATTTGGTCTTTACCTTTTTGAACTTGCGCCTAGAAAGGTGTAGACACTAGACTGACATAAATGAGCATAAAACTGAGTCTAGTCAAAGGAAACTGGAGGACTAGGAGCATATGTCCAGTGACATCATCATAGTCTACATATTTTGTCAGTCACAACCTTCATACATTTACCCAAGCATAAACTAACGTATATGTGTAGCAGGCATCTTACATGTAGTCAATGCTTTGTGAAAAGTATGAAGAAATAGTATGCAGTGCTCTAGTGAGGAACATCTTGATATATGTAGTTTGGTTTTCAAATGACCTTTTCCTCGATAATATTAATTGAAAATGCAATAAAAAGCAAATATTAAATTGTTTGGCAAATTTTCGAACAACAGTTCATTATCAAGCCACATGAAACAATTGTCAATTGTTTCATGTGGCTTGAGAATGAACTGCGTTCGAAAATTTGCCAAACAATATAATATTTGTTTTTTATTGCATTTTCAATTAATTATCGAGGAAAAGGTCATTTGAAAACTAAACTACACTTTGTGAAAAGTCTCTATGATCCAGTTCTTGAGACATTTACATGAATATCATTTTAAGTTACCTACGCATTGTAGATGTTAAGTTTGTAGTTTGTTAGGTTGTATGTTAGAAGGTAAGCTTAGGTGAAGTTTGATTGTTTACCTAATTCTAAAAAATGAATAATTAGGAGACTTTTATGATCAATTTCATATAAGTATCTCAAGAACTGAAGCCAAGCAACTTTCTTCAAACAGTTGGCAGCATGTAAGATGCCTGCTATAGTAATACCCAACCTACATACCAACAACCCACCAACCTACAACCTCACAACCTTAAGCCATGGATGGATACTTCATCCATGCTTAAACCTATGCAGACCTTTTGTATATGTACTAAGTTCAACCATCACTGTAATCGTCTCTTTGAACACAGCACTAGAATTGCTGGCTGAATTACTGAGAAAACTGGATGGCGCACATTTATTTCACAGACGATCAACTTTAATCAAAATTATTTCTACCTGGTTCCAGACTCCAGTGTCCTAGAATTAGTTGATTTCTGTGGGAAATGACATTCAAAAGAAGACAATTTTCCACTCTCAACTTCAATAAAAAAGAGCATTTCCATAGATGGTCTAAACATATTGATTCACACATTAAAAGGTACACCCTACTGCATTTGTGAGGAAATGCATGCTATCAATTCATTTTCCTTCCATTTTTACCACCATTTGTTTTTTTTTTAGGTTTGCCGGACCCAAAATTTTCCACCCTCTTCCCCTGTCCACTGAATAATTTTCCCCTCTGACACCCAAGTAAAAATGTAATTTTGAGTCACTGTTTGGTTCCTATTTTCCCAGAATCGCATCTCGTATTTACATTTACAACCTTGCAGGGATACTTATTGGTAACTGGTAAGCCACACTTTGATTAACATAACAGCATTTTATCATTGTTAAAATCTTATTTTGAAATTATTATTCATAGCTCCAATACTGATACAAAGTGCACTCACCAGTTTTCTCAGTTAAATCAGTCAGCAATTTTCATGCTGTGTTCAAAAGACGCTTACAATGAGGGTCGAACTTTGAAGAAAAAAAACTACAATACCAAATAGCCATTTTGCACCCTAGGCTCTAAACTAAATAAGAACCATGTCACATTCTGGCACTGAGCCAGACTGGGAAAAAACACATTATGCCAAATATCTCCGGCGTAGTGGTGGGATTGCGCCGAAAAATTGAGCGCATGTCTGGCATAATTTCACATGCACCAAATTCAGTGCATGGTGGCCGCTGAATTTTTTTGGCGCAGGGCTGCAGCAGAACTTTAGGTATTTTTCAAGCTGAGCTCCTAACTACAATTGTGACACTGTTGATACAAACATGCAACAACAGAAATTTTAGGTTTTAGGTTAGGTTAGGTTGTAGGTTTGTAGGTTTAAGGTTGTAGGTTGGTAGGTTGTAGGTTGTTAGGTTGTAGGTTTGTAGGGTGTGGGTTGGTAGTTTATAGGTAAGTAGGTAAGGTTAGGTCAGGTTTGATTTTTTCTTTAGTATTTGCTAGGCATATAAGATCATCTTTGGATTTAGGATGTCAAATAATGTAAGAATATGAAAAAATTATCCTTGAAATCTACTCAGGACTTTATCTTGACATTTACCAAATTTTACTGCGAATGGTGGTCACCAGATATTTCAGCACGCTGGTCAATCTAGCAGCAGACTCGCCCTGCGAGCTGGTCTGAAGAGGGTCTGAACTTGCCACAGCATGACGCTAGTGTGACACGCGCATTGTGGTATTGGGTCTTCATGGGAACATCAACTGATTCAGATTCTCAAACAGGGGAGAGCGTCCGAGGCCCCAGAACATTCCTGGTTGATATAGCCTTCGTCGGTAGGTAGATGTGCACATGCTTTATTGTTATGTAGAAGTGGCTTACTTCGGCACAAGTAGGCACAGAGGCGGATCCAGCTCAGAGGTTTGGGGGGGGCAAACCATAAAAAATTTATCGATTCTTTCCATGCATCGTCCATAGGCGTAATGTTAAAATCATGCCGTTTGGGGGGGGCAAATGCCCATTTTGCCCCCCCCCCCCCCTGGATCCACCACTGAGTAGGCACCCAACTTTCAGGGCAAATGATGCAGAAATTTCACCGCAAAATTGCTTGCATCGAATTTCGGCACATGAGGGTCTCACGGGCGTCCGGCGTAGTGTATGGATGTTTTCCAGTCTGGGCACTGGCACCAGCACTGAGAGGCGGCGTACCTAACAATCATTTGACAGGCGAATTGAATGATCTTGATCTAATGCGAAAAAAAAACAGGACAAATAGCATGACAAGTGAAATACGTACCTTTCTTCAGCGGTTCAATCTTATAGATCTCATTCTTCGATCAACCCGCCACAACAAACACGTGTCGCGACACAATCCACCACAACAATTCGGAAACTAGCGTCACGCAGCGCCGCCTGATATAACAAATGTTTTTAAAATAAATTATCGCTTTTACCATATATCTCACTTAAAATAATAAAATATTTTTGAAATAAATATAAATGAAAAGTTCATTTAAAATTTTAATGTAAATTCAAATAGGTAGAGCTAAAAATTAGCCAATAATATCGGGGGGAATTGGCCAGCAAATAGTTCAGCGCTTGTCACATGCAACCATCATGTGGCCAATACAACTGAGACGACAGATGCTGGTAAAAAAAGCAAGCGAAAACAGGGACGTACTAAAGGGGGGGTGGACCGGAGCCCCCACAGTGTTTTCGGGGCCCGGGATGGAGTCGGGGCCCCGCGGGCCGGGGGCCCCACGTTGGCCGGAGTCGCGTCAGAGTCTAGGGAAATTCGCGGGAGTCCCTGGGGTCACGTTGGGACGGTCGGGGTCCTCCATAGCAGCTTCCCCCCCCCCCCCCAACTCTGGGGCCGTGCAGGGGCGGTGCGCCCACAACTTTGAGACGAAATACTGCACTTTTTTTGCAAATGTTTCCTTTTTTGTTGACAAAGCCAAGGGACGAAAAATCAGTGGCCTTAAACCGGTGAGAAAACTAGAGTTGGGGGTACCCCAGGCTGATCTCTATTATGGTGTGCCCCCCCCCCCCCCAGTCTGAAAGTAGTTCCCGCGCCCCTGCCCTGGGGCCCTCTGACCGGACTGACAGCTGCAGGGTCCTTCTTGCTGCCTGGGGCCGCCTGTGGATGGCCGCTGGTGTCTGTGTCTGACCGCGGCCCCTCTGACTCCTCAGTGGAGGGGGCCCTCTATTATAGGTGAGGGCCTTCTGTCATGGGTGGGGCCCTCTGTGGAGGGGACTCTTTGGAGGGGGTCCTCTGTGGAGGGGGCCCGGGATTCCTCTGCCCCCTTAACTGAATCCTAGGTATACGTACTGGGGGGTCGTATCAACCCAACTCTCCGTGTTATGAGAAATGCCCCGCCCATGATGCGAAAGTTAATGGACTCTGTAAAGGGAGTTTTGTATGGTTTCAAAAATACACTTTTTCGGGGGTAAAATATATAAATCTCAGTGTTAGGCATTCTATAGAATGCCTGATTCCACACATTGCCTGTAACATATATATGTTACAGGGAGTTTGAGAAATCCGAGAGAGAGAGAGAGAGAGAGAGAGAGAGAGAGAGAGAGAGAGAGAGAGAGAGAGAGAGAGAGAGAGACAGAGACAGAGACAGAGACAGAGACAGAGACAGAGACAGAGACAGAGACAGAGACAGAGACAGAGACAGAGACAGAGACAGAGACAGAGACAGAGACAGACAGAGACAGAGACAGAGACAGAGACAGAGACAGAGACAGAGACAGAGACAGAGACAAAGGCAGAGACAGAGAGACAGAGAGAGAGAAAGAGAGAGAGGAGAGAGAGAGAGAGAACAAGGTAGAAAAGAAAGAGGAAAGGGAAATGAGAGTGAGTTAGAGTGACGAGGAAGGTGCAGGGTAGTTAGCTGTCACCTTGTAGCATGTAAAGCTCTCAGGGATTGCACTCATTAGTGACCACGCTGGCAACGAAGCCCCGATGACGAATCGGGAGGCCCCGTATCGGTGTCATCGAGCGGGCAGCCAATGTCAAGGCGGCCAATGTTGACGCCTGTTGTCTCTTTGGAAAATTACAGGGGACGCCGGCCGTCGCCCTAACACGATGCGGCAAATTTTCCATGATGCAACTCCAAATATATTCCTGTGACCTACATAGAGGACATGTGACTGCTCAATCCGAATTTTCCCAACATTCTTTGTGATGTGTAACCCTATACTGGCTGCATTGATTTGGTGACTTCATTAGTCTGCGAGTCGTCAAAGTCGCGCTACTTGATCCTCTTTATCTGTGATGTATGCAGTGACCGGCGCGGTGAGTCGAGTAGCGGTCAGCTGAATATGGAATATCAGTTTTGTTCTCAAATAATGCCAACTGTAGGGAGAAGGCCCTACAACAACCAATGAAGGGCTTAGGCAACAATGGCAATATTGAGAGACGATTGCCAGAGCGAGGCTGTGGCAATCGTCTCTCCAGAGTTGAAATTTGATGAAGTCTGATGAAGTCTCTGCCTCTGGCAATCTCTCTCATAATAAATAATTTCAACCAGCAGGTCAGGTCAATCATTAGGTAAGGTATATAATGACTGGTTTAGTCAGGTTAGATGACTTGTTCTATTTGTATTAGGCCTCATGACGAATGGTAAATTATTACCCTCATACCTGCACCCTAAACACACATGCTGACACACCTAATCCGAGCGGGGTTAGTAACATAACTTCCAATGATACCTTAGCAAGTTAACAAACCATTTCAGTCTATGACTTATGATGAAGATATTTAACTGTTGAATAGCAGATGACGCGTGTCCAAAAAGACACCAGTCTGGGGTGTGCCTCTACACCAGCCTGATCAACAACAGACTATTCAAACAACACCGTTTGCACGGGTAACGTCATTGAATACTCGCTTGGCTAACCTTTCGGCGCTGCAGCGCGCTGTCTGCTGAATTCTATCGCCGTATTGTCGCTCCACAAAGCGAAGACGACCCCCGCCAAGATCACGTGACCCGGCGTCGCTAGCCGGCCGGCCGGTTAGGCACCGTGCCCCCGGGCGGTTTTACTTGTGCTTCGGCCGCGCCCGTGGCAGGGCAGGCTGGGGAAGAGTGAAAAGGGAGACAGAGAGAGGTGAAAAGGGAGACAGAGAGGTGAACGAGGGGAGGAAGGGGAGATGAGTTCTGTCGTCATGGTGACTGAAAAAGGTTAGTGATGTTTGGCGAGGTATGGGAAAAAGTTAGAGGTTATGGTTGAGATTGAACAAAGCGGTAGGGATGCTCTTTTACTGTGTCGTTATTTTGGATGACAAGCTGCCACTTTCAGGTCGTTTATTTTGATGATCGGATCGTGTGCATCGTTGGAGTTTTGCCAATTTTGCTTCAGTGAGGTCCAACCTGTGTTGTTGTGTTCTGTTATGTAACTCGTAAACAGTCACAATCACAAATTTCCATGCAACCTAAAAACCCATATTTAAGAAAATGATGACTCTTCGAAATAATTCCGAGAAACAAACTTCCTTTTCCAGTCACGGACTGCACGTCAATCTCCCGTCTAACCAGTGGAAATATCACGCAGTAAATGCACGGATGTGTGGTCACTGCTCGACTATTCAGTTTCCTGAGAGGAAAAACCGACCTCAGCTCTCCCCAGTCCCCCCCCCCCTTTCGACACATCCAGGCAGACTATCTGCGGGTCAGTTCCGTTTAGATGTGTGCGCACTGTGCAGCGTTGAGGTACAACCAGCGGTGACTCGGAGCTTCCAGCTCACTTTTTAACGAGTACACGGACACCTTATCCCAGACGAGAGTAGGGTGACTCATGTGTCTCAGAGTTTGGGAGAGAGTGATACGAGCAGTGGTGGAGATCGAGGACGGGGCTCGGATGTGACCCGAAACTCTACCCAACCAACAGTGAGTGGGCTTTAAGGGAGGAGTTTGGGTTGTGGAAAGGGTGCATTACATTAGAGTGAGCATTGCTTGCGTTGATATGCGTTATGATAATTCTGTTTTTTTTTTTGCGAAACTTCTTAGTTTGGGTGGATAACATGCCGCTGAATATTGATATTTGGGCAGTGTTTCTCATGATAATAAAACCTTCACGTTTTGCCTAGCATCAAATAAAGTTAATATATTTTCAAACTAATGTGAGTTAACTCATTCCAGTAATAATTTGGATCAAACATGGTCTAAACTCATCTGGTAATTTGTCAACAACAAGGCCAGAGTAGAACGATGCACTGCACTTGTCAGGGCAGCACTTCAGACTCTGAAAACGGAGGGAAGCTTGCTGCATCACTTAGTTTAGGCCTGTCTCGGTACTCTATCTTGGTCGTTTTATGGCGGCCCCATTGCCAAAATACACAACTTCGCCGGAGACCAGCCTTCTTCCTAGATGTTATGGACCATTGGGTTAGCAACGACGTGCGACCTAGAAAGAAACATATTTGTAATTTATTTCTGGGAACAAGCCGGGCTCCTGTTCGTTAGAAATCAGTTTGATGTTTTATGTGAAGCAAGCTTTTTCACTTTTCACTTGTGTTCAATAGAAACAAGTGCGATAGACAACTATATCAGGGACGGGTGTCACTTTTATAAAGCAAAGCTCCGACAGAGCGCGCCCCATTTTGTTGTTGCTGCTGCTGCTGCTGCTGCTGTTATGCTCAGACCATTTTGTGTGGTTGCGCTGGCCCCTTGCACTCTAAATGCAGAATTAAATACGGGATTCATTCAAACATATCCAAATAAACCAAAATAATTCAGATGTTTCAAGTCACAACCATAAGAACTGAGAATGAACAAAGTAAACATTTTCATTACTATATCAATAGTGAAACCAACACATCATACCTACATTGAGAAAGGCCAATCACCTCACCTTAAAATCATTTATATAAAATCACCATACTGAATCATCATCGGAAGCTCAAATTCCAAAATTAACGGCCACCGGTAACCATTCCAAGGTCAGTGGAAAGAAGCCGAATTGTATCCAACAGGTGCGATGTCTTACTCACCAGACAGATTCGGGCTAAGGTCTCGGACTCGGGTTAACTAGAGCAGGGTCGTCGTTTTCGACGCTGCAAGTTGTCGGCAACGTCGGTAGCAGAGTGCAGAGTGTTATGTCAGCGTCGGAGAGCAGGTGGAGAGGAGAGAGGGAGGGAGAAAGACCCACAGAGACGGAGAGAGACACAGATTGAGAGAGAGAGAGAGAGAGAGAGAGAGAGAGAGAGAGAAACAGAGACAGAGACAGAGACAGAGACAGAGACAGAGAGAGAGAGAGAGAGAGAGAGAGCGAGAAAGAGAGAGGGAGAATGAGAGAGAGTAGGAGTAAGAGTTTGGGAGGAGATGATGGTGAGTCCGTTTATCGTTCATGGTACTCGATTCTAGCGGCGTCTATCGCTCTATCGGCCCCGACAGAGGTTTACTTTGGCGTCGGTTCCGGCTCAGCCCGTCATCTCCCGGCCAAAAAGTCGGCAGGTGGCCTGCAGAGAGTAAATTCCATGCCTTCCGGGCCTCGCCGCAGCTCCCCATGAGACTATAAACATGGATCGCTGGCCCCGACCGAATGGAAACAGATGAGCTGCTGTTCGTAAAAGTGAAGATATTGATCATCTTTGGCAAGAGGATGGCATTTCCGGGGCTGTATCGCAAGCTCAAAGGCAGATAAGCTTTGTTTGTTTGGGGTTTGAAGCTTGGACGAATTCGTTCATATCCATGATTCCGATGATTTTATGCAGGTCATGAAATAAGATCGTTTTAGGTACCAGCTACAATGCGAACTAGCTGTTTGCCCCCAATAAGATAATTTTAATGTTCAAGTATTTTTCCTTTGCGTGTATAGTTTCGAGAGTGAGGACCCAATCGTTCCAATATCCGGCAAGATAGTGTTGATTGTTGACCACATTATGATAGGATTATCTGCCGGGCCGGGCCGGCAATATTGAGCGATAGCTCAGATAACATCCCAAGCCACGATTATAGGCTTTGAAAACATGCCACAAATATGGGAAATGGCATGCTGCCAATATTCTATCTAGGTCCCTGCCAACGACCAACATGTTCAGTCTTGTACTGCTGCCGGAATGTTGAAACCGTATCGTTTTTCCATCACGTGTCGGCCATTCGCCACCTGTCCAGTCTTGTAACTTCTCACAACACTAAAATTTACGATGCATCGCCGTCGATTTTTACATTTGTTTAGTCTGCTGCGCTCCTGACATACTCCTGCCCCGTGCCAAATGTTCACTTACGTGCCAAATTGGCACGTCCTGAATAGTTTGGGCAACGACAAGCAGTGGTAGATCACAGGATAGAACGATAGCTCACAGGTGAGCTCAGATAGCTCACAGGCGAGCTTAGATAGCTCACAGGCGAGCTCATATAGCTCACCGATCCGGCGATAGCTCTGTCAGTGAATGCTCGTTTGGCGTGGGGCTGGACGATAACATACAATCTCTTTTCCGGTGTGTAGCGTGATTTCAGTGACCGCTACTGGTCTGTGGTGGAGTCTTGACATCCTGCTAGCGAACAGTGTGCGGGTACGAGCACCAGTCGGTGTTGTGATCCGACAGGGGACCGGTGGCTTTTCGTGCGCAGGCGTGCATACAATTCGTGCCCTCTGGGGTGAGAATGATTTCAGTCCGGGATGAGCAGCATCATAGCTCAAAAGGTGAAAATTGAAATGGTAGTATAAAAGTGAAGAAGTTGGATGAGGTTTGAGGAAACAGGAAGGAAGAGCGGATGAAGGAGATATAGAGATAAGTAAGAATAAAGTTTGATAGGGAAATAGCAGAAGTGAGAATGGAATAAGATATGATACTATAACTGCATGGAAGAGCGGGAAGGGAATATGCAGAATTGTGAAATAATTATCACTAGTGAGGAAAAGGGTAAAGCTAGGCTAGTATACTCGTGTCTAGAGCCTGGTTACGTGGATGACTTATGATGCTTGTTTATCTAAAGCTAGCGGATCGCTTCAATTGTTGTTATGAAAAGCACACCAGAACGCCCACATGAGGCCCCCTTACACCGCAAACCGCTAAGGAGTGTTTGATTTCTGGCACAAACCGTTACGTTACCGCTGGTTATTCCAGCGTGTGACTGTTCGATTTTCCGTTATATTGCGGTTTTTAACTAGGGCGACCACACTGGGCCATGATTCTAACGGTCAGGATCATTGACAGCTGAGTCACCGTGATGTAGCCAAGATATATCTCTTGAGCTCTGGAGTGTTTCCATTCAATGGCAGCTGCGGTTGGTAAATCAATGACAAAAAAAAATCAGACACCTTGGCGTTGATTTCCTTAGTCCAACTCATCGCTTTATCCATTTTCGGTTTCTTTTCTTTTTACGTAAGGGTGACCGTAGAATGGAAGAGGTGAAACACCTTCTGTAATATGCATGCATCAAGCCGACAATATATGCATTGCTGCATAACGGAGAAGCTTTTTAGCATGAATTGCATCACCACCCTATGAACAGCATCTGCGACGCAATACACGAGCTATATTTTGTGCGAGGTCTCACACTTTGTGTTTACATAAATTGTGATCTCATGTACATACACCGGTGCTGCGCAAAAAGTGAAGTGTCTGGTGGATGAGGTGTTTCAACTCAATAATTTATTTCAGCTAAATTATGCTGGGTTCATGTGGTACCAAACACTGCGTAAAATCGATGTAAGGCGTTGATTGGAGCACAGGTCACAGGGTGTGGTGTTTGTGGACTTTAAGTCAAACTCAACAAACTTGTGTTGTCTGAGCCTTGACGGATAGATAATAAATGGCTCAACGGTTTATGTGCGGAAGAAGGACTGACGATAGCTTATGCTCTCAATAGTCGGGACTGCTGTGATAGTATTTCAATGTTCAGCTTATCATATTGGACGGTAAAAGTTTTTCAAACAAACAATAGACAACTCCCGTGCCGACCTTCATTCCATGGAGCACAGCGTTTGTTTCCCGGTCGGTGGGCCACGCCAGGGAATTTTTTTTTTTTTTTTGAATTTTGCTCCCGACAGGCCGAGGCCCTGGTCGGGGTAGGGGGAAGTTACTAGCTGGCAATTAGCCAGATCTTCCGTTTTACTTTACTTTAATGCCGGCTATGTTATTCCGGCCCAAGGCAATATCAAGAACAAAGTTTACGTTAGCCCGGCTCATGTGACGTCCGGTGGAAGCAAGTGCAAGGGAAAGCCAGAAAGGGTGCCAGAGTGGCAGTGCCGAGAGGGATTTTGAGTACTTACATTTCTTGCTGCTGAATCTTGATGCTGAAATGTGGTAGTGTTGTAATGTGTGCTGTTGTTGTGTTGTGAGTTCCACCAGGAAAGTCCTAACTAGAAAAACCTGGTGCCTATCTTAGAGGGCAAAACCTGTGCGCTTTTGCCAAATTGCACAGGAAAAATCCCTTTGCTTTGATATTACGTTACGTTATATCGCTAATGTGTAAGTGAATTTGTGGAGCTATCGCCTTCATCCACTCCCGGGGGCCATGGATGCAAGCCACCTAGGCCACGCCCGGGGTGTCCGGCCAGATAGCTTCGGTGTCTCGAGTGGGCCTCAACCTTTAAGAGGGATCCCTGTCGAGAACCGCGAGAGGGATGGGCAGGTCCCGATTGCCGCCGCCGCCGCCGGAGGGACGCAAACACGCGCGCTCGCAAACGTAAAGGAATCACGGCGCAACAAGAACAATGGAAACAAAGACAATCACAATGAAACCACGAGGAAAACCAAGAGGGTAATAAGCCAACACCTACCTCTCTATATGAAGTAACGTTTTCGAGCGCATCTCGTTCAACATATCTGGTGCTCGGTGCTCAACATCGCCTGGTGCTCGGGGGTTTCCCCGGCCGGCTGGGCGGGCCTGCAGTCACCAGGGTACCAACTGCACTGCGCAGCGCAGGTCGGGTGCACTATGACTCCTCCCTCCCCCCCCTCTCTGGCCGCCACACGGCACCGGAGGCCTGCTGGAGAGAGGGGTGGCTGGGGGAGGGGGAGGGGACCGAGGTGTCGCGGTGCCGTGCGCTACGGGTCAGTCTTTGACTGGAGCCCGGCCGGGGAAGGTCACAGCCTCGGTCTGCAACACGGGTGCGTCTCCGTCTGCTCGTCAACCCGTCTGCCCGCCTGCCCGCCTGCCCGCCTGCCCGTCTGCCCGTCTGCCCGTCTTCCCGTCTTACCGTCTGGCCATCTGCTAGCTCGTTGGATTATTCAGCCCTGCCCCGACTGAGAGAACCATGGTCTGGAAGCCACCCGGGCCTAGCATCCTCGCCCACGCCCGGATTGAAGCGCCGCCTTCGCGCAGGTGATCACAGCTCTTGGTCTATGATAACCTCTTCCGCAGGATCAGGCGGTGGTCGGGCAGCGTTTAACATCACCAACCTGATGTTGTTTGATCCTTTTGCAGCGTACCAGCTCGGGCTAATCGTCGAATCATCGATCATTCCAACCTATAGGATGTGCTTTGTTCGTGTATATATTTCCCTTCGTACTCCATTATTTGGTAGCACCTGGTGACATTTGGCAGCACAGCAGTGGAAGCGATGGGCAGCTTCTGATGTCTGCGGGGAAGACTAGTGTGTAGGTAGGCCATCGGTCGTCATAGGTGTGTCGCTGCTCCTGACTGCCAAGTAGGTATTCTACTCTGCTCCGAGGGCGAGGGGTGTTAAATATCATGGAGGCACGCGACATGGCACAGAAGCATAAATGGTCCCGCTTACTCAAACTAACAGCCTCAAGCTCGCTGTGGGTTCTTGACTGGAGGCTCTCGTGGAAGGATTAGGATGAAAGCCAACTTTATAAGCGTAAAAAACGACATTTTTGTAATTATCAGTTCCAGGCTACAAGGTTGTTTTCTATGCGCAGTTTCAAGAAGAACAGCCTATAACTTAGGCTAATGTGGAAACCAACATTTGCTCGTGATTTCGAAATACTCACAATTATAGAAAAATAAAAATACTTAATTTCGATTTCGCTTTCAAAATGCTCGTAATTATAAGGCTCGCAATAATATGTAGAGGAAATTGCATGTCATCAAAAAGTTTGGCTGCGGCCTCCGCATTATGGTGATATGGTATCTTTCAAACACGCTCCCGCTTCCAACGGCCGATTTCCTAAAGCTTGGTATTATTTTACGTCTAGGTGGATTTTACGTCCTAAGAAACTACATCCTCTAGGTATAGGTGGTTTTATGAGTATGGGAGGGCATATTATGCGCCACCTATATGTTTTCGTTTGTTTTAGACTCCATTTTACTTCATCTGCTATTTGATTCATCAATAACATCATCAGATTACATCCATAATTCCTCTTTGAAACGGTTTGGGCGTAAAATGCTACCAATTGGGTGGAAAGCCGCACCAGTCGTAATTTGCGCCATTTTATGAAAACGGTCGCAGATGGCAGTCAACAGTCTTGAGATCCTGAAAGGTGGTCTTGGACGGCGTGGAATACACACAAAAAAGTTTATCCAAATTGAAAAAAAAACTTTAGGACTTTGATTCCCACTGCTGCTCAGCGTTGGGAAAACCTTTATCCACAGTTGTGAATTTTTCTTTCTTTTTTAGAAAAAGTTAAATTCATCGATTTTGGCGCAGCAGGAGGTATTTGCCTCAAACCCCTCCCTGGGTCGCCATGGGTAGCATTTCACAAGGCGCGAATAACGTCTCACTCAGTTGACGAAGTTTTAAGTAACCGTAAACAGATAAGGGAGGTGGAAAAATACAGAGCTACCGAGTTCCATATGCATGACCTGAACACCATTGCGTTGACGTGAGTAGCAATACTTTCACATTCCTTCATCAAAAGTAATCAATAGGGCTACTCCGTGGCATATTATGTAGCCTCCATTCGAACCCTTTGTAAATATTTCTATTTAGTTATGCATAAGTCATATATCTTTGATTGAAAAGTCTGAGTTAACTTTTATTTGCCTAACTTACGCCAAGCGTGTAAAGGGCATGTAAAAGATTAACCTTTCCTGTCTGCTTTAAAAGAAAATCATAAGAAGTCTTATTATCTTCCATGCTTACTCAATAGGACCTCCGCTGTAAATTGATTACATAGTGACACCTCGTTTTTTTTTTTTCGTTGGGACCACTTTCACACTACACACTACACAGCCCTGGGGGGTGACCGCTGACGGCAAATTAACAAGACAAACATTGAAACCAAACATATGTCATAACTAAAACGTGCACGAATATAAACACTACTTAACTTATTTCATCATGACGGTAGTGTTCAAAATCAGTCATATCCGCCGACTGGAAAAAAAAATACTTGAACATTTTTCGTGTCAAAAATTAAAATCCATCCTTTTCATGTAATATATGATTGACCAGCAAGATATAGAGCAAGTTGTTAAAAGGCTCAGCAAGTGACATGATAATAATAACGCCTGATCAGTTATCACCAGCAGAACAAGTGTCTACCCAGGATTGTTTTTATTAGGTAATGTTCTACAAATTGGCATATTTTTGCACCCTAGAAAAGTTTTTTCCGTTTGTTTGTATTCATATCACCTTCCCCGTCACCATTCAATTTGGTCCATTTTGTTTTCTCACCGCTCCGCAGTGCGCCGTCCATTTTTCTTCATATCCTCCATATGTTAGAATCCGTCATTTTCGTTTCGTGAGCGCTTTTTCGGCAGTCAGCGCCGTCCATTGGGTCGGCGTTCACTCCTCACTGCCTCAACGGCTACCCAGAACTGGACGCCGCCGGGTGCGGCCGAACGCTGGCCACCGGGCCGGAGCAGGCTTTTGCGACGTAGTTGGTGAGAGGGCGCCACGCGAGGACGCCGACCCAGAATGATGCATGTTATGCATACTGCATATAATGTAGCGAGGTGTCTGGGGACTGTCAATGTGTCAATTAAGTCAGCCAACGATATTTGATATTCAACCATGCAGCGAAGGGTTTTGTTAAATGGGACGTCTGTTTACTTATTGGATGATCACATGAACAAGACGTGACATTTTAGGACGATTCAGGTCAGGTCGATGTGAAGAGTACATATTTCCATGCGGTACCTCTACTGAAAGTAATGCAAGAAATAAGCTGAGGGGCTGAGGAGCATAGGAACTAACTATGTTAAATGTCTTTCTGACGCATCCATACCCTATTTATCGTTACACACACACCCACACCCCCACACACACACACACTCTCTCTCTCTCTCTCTCTCTCTCTCTCTCTCTCTCTCTCTCTCTCTCTCTCTCTCTC
>NW_024883587.1:0-68276 GCF_019059575.1 Amphibalanus amphitrite
GTAAGGGTTCGCCGCATCTCGTAAAAGTGGACGACATGGTACGGAATGGGCACCATGCTGTCCGCCGTACCGGCAATCTCTCCAATCGGTAGATTGTCCGCCATCAACATCAACGAGACTCTTCGAGACTGGGGCGCCGGGATACGTGGTACGGAATGGGCACCATGCTGTCCGCCGTACCGGCAATCTCTCCAATCGGTAGATTGTCCGCCATCAACATCAACGAGACTCTTCGAGACCAGATCTGGGCCCCCGACGTGGTACGGAATGGGCACCATGCTGTCCGCCGTACCGGCAATCGTAGATTGTCCGCCATCAACATCAACGAGAGTCTTCGAGACTGGGCCCGAAGACGACGTGGTACGGAATGGGCACCATGCTGTCCGCCGTACCGGCAATCTCCAATCGGTAGATTGTCCGCCATCAACATCACGAGACTCTTCGAGACTGGACCTGGGCCCCAAGGCGACGTGGTACGGAATGGGCACCATGCTGTCCGCCGTACCGGCAATCGGTAGATTGTCCGCCATCGACATCAGCGAGATTATTCGAGACATGGGCCGTCGACGTGGTACGGAATGGGCACCATGCTGTCCGCCGTACCGGCAATCTCTCCAATTGGTAGATTGTCCGCCATCAACATCAACGAGATTCTTCGAGATCTTCGAGACCAAGGGCTTGCTAAAAATCCCAGCATATCTACTTTGGTACGGTGTGGGCACCTGGCTGTCCGCCGTACCGGCAATCTCTCCGATTGCCCGCCCTTGCTGCATAGTAAATCCCTGTTGCTGGGGAGTGTGGTGGCGTGCACACACCACACATTGAAAAGAAGATCTGCCCGTGGTTGCTTAGTCTTGCGCCTGTGCTTGTACGGCTCCACAGCTGGGCATCATCGCCGTGGTTGTGGACCGAGCTCCCACGCTAACCACGAAGGCAGGCTGGCTGGGTCGTTCGTGCGGCGACATGCGTCACCTCTTGATTCAAATAACAAATTTAAAGGGACCCTCTCACCTCGAAAAAGTTAACGAATTGGCATGAAAGTGATGTATCTTGGTTCAGAAAGAACAAACATGAATATCCACCAAATTTCGCTTAAAATATTGCTCGTTTTTTTTTTTGGCCATAAGCAGACTGGTTATTGATTCACCTTTTTTGGATCGATTCAATCATTGATTCATTTGTTTTTTGTTTGATTCAATCACTGTTCGATTCCTTCCAAAAAAATTGGTGAATCGATTCCTTTTGATTCAGAGAATGAGAAAAAAGGAATGATTCACGTTTGATTCAGCCAAAAAGTTATTGAACGATTCTTTTTTTTTCATTATATTTAAAAATAAAGATAAATATCAGGGATAGTATTGTATTTGTTGTGTTCTTTTTGTTGGTATGCAATTATCATCACATGGCAGTAGTGTTAACATTTGTTGATGAACTATGTTCGCTTCATTTTTTTTTTTAAGGTTCATGAATCGTTAATTTGTTTGATTCAATCAACCCTGATTCCCAATGAGTTTGATTCAATCATGGCTTAAAAATCAAACCATCCGGACGGTGAATCAAACCTTTCGACTCAATCACGGTGAATCAAACACCAGTCTGGACATAAGACTTTAACTTTTTTCCCTTTCCAGGGCCTTACCTGTTCCTATGACGTCATTTGGAAGCAATAATGTGGTATCTTGAAAGTGCGGGATATGTCACGCGCAATTTAGTATCTATAAAACCATGGCAAAAATTGTCTTACCAAAGTTTAAGTAAATCGGTGATGTCACACATTAAGAGGGGGCATCTAAGTGCATTAGCCCCTCTGAATCCAAAGTGCTGCAACTTTGAATCTAAATATTTTCGATCTAAGGCATTTCTCGATGTTGCGAGTGCCGAAACCGGTGATTTCCAGCCAAGGACCCCAATTTGGGTATCTCAACTCAAAACTAATGTTAACGTGCCTCCCACCTTAACATTAGATTTGAGTTGAGATAGCCAAAATGGGGTCCCTGGCTCACAATTACCAGTTTCGGCACTCACAACATCGATAAATGCCTTAAATCGGAAATATTGAATTTCAAAATTGCAGCAATTTGATTCAGAAGGGCTAATGCATAGGAATACCCCTCTGAATGTGTGACGTCAGCGCAGATATCTAACGAATTTTAAATGTTTGACTAAAACGTTTTGTAGCACGTGGTGGTATATGTTGCTTTGAGCTGCCAAACTATTGCTTCCAAATAAAGTCGCTAGGAACAGCGGAGATCCCAAAAAGTAAACAAAAGTAAAAGTCCAATATCTTGAAAACCGGTGAATATTTTTCGGTGAAATTTGGTAGATATTCGTTTTCGCTCTTTCTGAACCGAGCGACATCACTTTTATGCCAATTCATAAACTTTTTTGAAGGTGGGAGGGTCCCTTTAATCGTATTTGTGTAAATTAACGTATTCTGTCAAATACCGGCGTCCTATTTTTGTGCCGTCCATTCTTAAAATCATCAGTTCACTTGCAGACGATGATTAGAAGCTTTGCTTCCAATGGAATGCACGAAGCAATGACTGCATAATGCATTCTTTGTTTTAAAAACAAAACTGTGCAATAAAAATTGCACAAAACTTGTTCGATATCTAATCTACCTTTGGTGGCTTCAGCTTACCTGACAGTTCATTTATGTATCCACATTGCTAGGAAGCATATCATCCGTCTAATCCAAACATAAACTATTCTCGTTGTTGAAACTGGTGACGCACAAGCTGACGTAACGTTAGTGGAGACTTCATCTCAAAAAACAGCCTGCATGGGCTAAAATCCCGGGGGGCGCGTATGGCTCGTATCATTTGCGAGGCACGCGACGGGAGCCTTGAGGAGCTTTCCATGCTAAAGCGCCTCTAAACCCAGGTCTCACTTGGAGATCGATCTCACTCGGAGATCATGAGTCTGTTGTAGAGTGGCGTCATTTTACGTCCAGTCCACCGAACCAGTGTGCACAATTGCTGGCGGTGGATACCAGACTCCCCCCACGGGTCGTCATGTGCGAGGCAAGGTCGGGGATAAGATATCACGGCAGCAATTGAAGATAAAATTGAGATTCTTTATGTAAATGCTATTAGGCTGCTACATTTGCACAATGAGTGAGTGCAAAGCTTCTCTTTAATTGATATTTTTCATTATTCAAGCATACTATTACCTAATACGTCTGAGTCTACATTCACTTTATCCACGAAAATGCTTCAAAATCGCATTTTTCGTCGGTAAATAGCATTGTAACCTTGCGTCAGTTGACACACGCTTTCACTGCCGCATCCGGACTCTCTGTGCATATTTGTCTATGCATCATGAGCTTAAGTATTGTTTCCTTTTTCGTTAGATCAAGCTTCAACTTCTAGCGCTTAATCGCTCATGCCAAGCAAAGTTTGCGGACTTGTTAAAGGTTAAAAGAAAATATATTTCCTTCAACAGATGTCTATAAAATGAGGCTGCAAATGAGCGGTTTTCTTCTGGCAATTATGGTACTATAGCACGTTGCTGATGGAAGGCGGTCAAGAAAAAGATTATTTGCAGTTGTGCCTCATCGTCACTTATTTGCCAAATGAAATTTCAATTGCTGCTGTTATCCCCGGCTATAGTGTCTACGGTGGCGAGCTTTCTCCGCGGACCTTCAACTTCAAGACCTTCTACTTCAAGACCTTCAACTTCTAGACAACTAAAGGGATATTCTCGTCATACTGTACTCTCGATGACGTGCATGTCGGGTCATCGACATGCATGTTCAATACCATTAGTGCACATGCTGCACCAGACTATATTTACGGACGTTGACTGTTTGCTTTAGGCACTGTTTCAAGCATTGTACGATGGCCGATAACAAAAGTATTTGTTAACGTTTTCAAGTTCCATTCGGAGTATCCGAAACTACGACGCAATGTTAGTCGGAACTAACGTATCTAGTTAATCAGGTTATCGCATGATGTTCTTGCTCATTGGCAAACATTATTTCAGCAGTCGATACGTCCTCCAAACTTCAGTAACTGTTTCTATAGTCCCCGTTCGTCACAAACAACCGTTGACATTTCGTCAACCTTAAATTCGAATATATTAACCGTTTAGACGCACGAGAATATCCCTTTATCCAAACTAGCTAGTGTGTCTACTGTTTTCTTACTAGGCAAACAAAAGTTTGTCACAGCATGTGCGCAGTTCACTTTACCTATGTGCATTTATACTAAAAGCCATTCGTCCACAAGCAATGCATTTGCGCTATTGACGCAAGCTTTCATGAAGGCCAAACCAATGCTGATTCGTCAATGCTGATCGTCAGCTTGAAAGTAAAGATGAGCAAAGTGGTTCAACTGAATCTTATGGTTGCAGTAGGGCATATTAGACGTAAGTGACAAGTATGTGTCAGCAATTGCTTATGCTTCTTAACCCTAGAAAATTTTTATTCAATCCTTTTGGTGATGACGTAATGTGACAGAAAACAGTAGACACACTTAACCTCATCGGGAACCCTGAATGTATGGAATTTTTGAGCATAGGTGCCTGTGAGTGTGTAAGGGTGGATGTGGGTGTGTGAGTATGTATGTGCGTATGTGAGGGTGTGCGTATGTGTCATCTTACACGTAATTTAGTGAATGAGTGCATAGGTACTAGCTTCCAAGTAAATACGTGGATGAGTGCGTGTAGTCAGTGGTGTATGGAACTCGCATTGTGCCTGCCTGCTGCCAACGAAATATGCAAGCCCACACAGAGAAAACAGTTTTGTTGTGCGAAACTTCATGCTGCTGGCAGGATTTACATGCAAGTCACATATTGCAGGTCTACCATAAGCAGAGCGATGTGTCATCTGATAGGTAACTCACAACAACACATACTCTGCATGTCCAGGGAAAGTGAGTTGTGCTCGGAACAGATTGGCCAGACAGTTTTGTCCTATCAAATTCAGAATTGTTTCATCCTCCTCACAGTTGCCATTAACATCAGGAGCACACATTATTGCTAGATCTGAATGCCAGCTACCTATTGCACTGCTGGCACGTAGTTGGAGACAAAGGTGCCGCCAGTTTTCCAGCTCGCTGTTGATACAATGCAATACTGGTACAAAATGTCCGTATTCTGTGTTTTTAGTGTTGTATGTTTGTATATGAGTCTTGCGTCGTATGAACATTACGTACATGAGTTTAAAGTGTTCCCGCGAAAGTAGGTACTGAATTAGCTCACGCCAGGATTGCGTTGCGGAGATATTTGTAGCCCATACAATGTTTTATGGCGTCATTTACGACACTTTCTGTTTTTCTTGTCATTGTATGCACGTGAGTAGTGCCGCATGTTGCGCTTGCAAATCATGTTCTCAATGCCATTTTCTTTTGGTACAATTGGTCACCACTACATATCACTCGCATACACACGCCCAAGCAAGTCCGATATCAATCACTGTCCAGAAGTGCATGATGCATTCAACCACGCATAGAACACTGGCACACCAAGAACATGAACTCACGCAAAAACGAGAGGACTATTACACGACTTCGCATTGGACACACCGCTATCACACACAACTACATCATCACAAGAAGCCCGAGACCGAAATGCAACACCTGCAACACTTTCATCACTGTCAAACATCTGCTACTCACATGCCCACAATACCAACACCACAGGACAAACATACAAACATACTGCAGAGACGCCAACATCCCACTAACACTCACAACACTGCTCGGGGACTTACACCCCGAGCTAACAACACTACTCATCCACTACATACACAACACTGGGCTGATAAATGACCTGTAAATCTCCTCCCCTAGAGCCAAGGACAAAAAAGCCAAAAAAAGCCAAAAAAGAAGCCAAAAAGAAAAAAAACATTCAAAACAATGAGAATCAAAATAAAAGACCCCAGAATGGCAAAATGGCAAAAAAAAAACAAAAAAAAACAAACAAAAAATAATAATAGAAGGGGCAATCCGGCTACCCGGGAGGAGATAGCTAGGAACCCTGACCCACCCCTCAGCCCACCCTTACGAGCCAAGAAGACGACGGACACTTCAAGACAATGGACGGACCAACAACGAAGACGGACGACAGAACCGGGCCCAAATACAGAACGCTGTGGTGGCCCGTAAGCCACAAATACCATACCATACCATACCAGTGCATCATGCAGCAGAAGAAGCTTCATTGAACACACTCGTCATCATGAACGGCATCTTAGGAGCTTCATGAGTTTGGATCTGTGAACAGTAAGTGGAATGGGAGCATAATGGTACACGCTACCAAACCAGATTTTTTATAAACAAAAACATTACGTTTATTACCGTTTGGAGGTGATTTGTTTTATTTGGTCATTGTGTCAATGTCATGTTTGATCATATAGGTAACGAAAAGCGTACCTATTCAAAACGTTTATTCTTTGTCATGATGTGCCTGCAGGTTGTTTTCGCAGTATCCAATAGCAACCGTGTATGACCAGGCGCCCCTTGGACGCCTTGTCTAGCCCCGTCTTCCGGGACTGTGTGATGACTGCCTTTGCAATCTCAAGTGCCAGTTTCTGCCTCCGGCCTATTTCTTTATCAAAGGATGTTGGTAACTGAACGACCAGCTCTGCTCCAAGATTCCAAATCGTTTTACGGTATTTTATGCCTACAAAACGTTAATATTTGCTGGACGCGTTGATGCCCGAATAGGATGACCTTTATTCCTAGATACAGGCATTCAACGTTGAATCAATTACGCTTCTAGCCTTCTGTTTATTGGCTTTACATACTTTTTATTAATATTTATCATGTGTCTAGCCTGCAATTCATTTTACTCACCACCATCGGACGTTACAACTATAAGCTTATAACTACTATATACAACTATAAGCTATAAGCAGCTATTCGCTGACTTGACATATGATATTTTCGCGACGACTCGTTTCGCCCTTCCGCCATGTTAACTAATCATCCGTTACATCTTTATGTCAACAGGTATAGTACAAGTCATCCTTACCGTCGATACCGTAGAAGAATTTGCCGTCGACCACGGAAAACATATTGTGCTTCCCGTTGCTGGTAATTTTGTATTTGTCACTTAGGTGACAGTTACTATAGTTCGTTTTCTTTTTAAAGTTCGGCCCTGACTGTAAACATCTTTTTGAACACAGCACGAGAATTACTGAGAAAATTGGTTAGCGCCCATTGATACCGTTGTGTTAAACGCGGTGCGATTTATTAATTAGTTCAGTTATTACTCCTGACAAATCGTCTATCCCTGTGGGGTTGTAAATATGAGCAAATACGAGCTGAGGGGTCTGGGAAATAGGAGCCAGAAAGAAATAACTTTGATAAAGTTTTTCATCAGTGAAATTCAACGTGCGACAACCATTTTCCTCTTCTTAGTAATTCAGCTAGCAATTCTCGTGCTGTGTTCGAAGAGACGTTTACAGTGAGGGTCGAACTTAGGACGAACTATGGCACCTATCAGCAGATATACGTTCATAATGCAACAAGGGAACGAAAAGCGTGTTCAAAACTTAAACTCATTGTCCTTATGTGCCTGCAGGTTGTTTTCGCAGTATCCAATGGCAACCGTGTATGACCAAGCGCCGCTTGGACGCCTGGACGCCTCGCCCAGCCACGTCTTCCGGGACTGTGTGATGACTGCCTCTGCACTCACAAGTGCCAGTTTCTGCCTCCGGCTTATTTCTTTATCAAAGGATGTTGGTAACTGAACGACCAGCTCTGCTCCAGGATTCCAAATCGTTTTACGGTACCTTGTCCATCACCATCAAGAGATCAACATTTTTGCAGGCACTTACGTACGGCTGGTATGTATTCATATTTGATTGTCAGCACGTTGTAGAATGCTTTACATTTTGTGTGATCATTTACTGTCCTCTTTCCTACACAATGCCAACAACAATGATGTTTGTCATCGTTTGCATGCATCTATTGGGATTGATGTTTGCGTTTACTGACAGACGCTTGTCAACATTTTCAGTAGTGTCCGGCGCGATGCTGAATGCGACCTGTTATCTGTTGGATCTACTCTGTGAGCCCAGACCCCAGTGCAAGTGAGTTTTTTGTCACACCAGTGCCGGATCACTCTGTAATATGTGCAAGAGCCTGTGACTTTGTTTGCTTGGCTAACTAAATGCATACCTACGGAAAACCCTTCCAACGTTGCTTTGGTTTTTAGTAATTTACTGTACTTTTAAAGCAGTGCCTACACATATCAATCAAATACATTCTAAATACCTTAACCCTCGCCCGTATTGGTGTTTTTCCAGCCGCGAACGTATAAGGGGGGGGGTCCGTTGGACCCCCCCCCCTTGCCGTTTCGCCCCTGATCGAGCTAGAGCTTCGCGGAAAAAACAAGCGTGTTGCCCGTGACGAGAGGAAGCCGATGATACCTAATTTTAAGGTCCTAGGTCATTGGTTGACCTTGCAGGTCAGGTCAATGACCCAAAAGTCGGGAAAATCGGAACCTGTTAGAACGTCGTAAAGTGTGGCTGCATTAGGGTTTTTCGGGGCGCTGATCACGAATATCATGTTAGTTTTGATCACAGATAATGTATTTATGCATTTAGTCCAGGTCGGGTCAGGTCAGGTCAGGTCAACCAGTAGGGGTCCTGCCGGGTATTCCTAGTAGGTGTCAACCGCCTCTAACAGCTTCGTAACATGTTACGAAGGCACCAAAACTACTTCGTAAATGTTCATATAGTTGCTAAATTCGAATTCAGCTAAAAAACTGGCCTAGAAACATGTAAAACTCGAAAAAGTGAACCGAGGTCACCAAAGGTCAATGACCTGACCTGACCTTCAGGTGACCTGGACACCCACCCTAATGAATGGGGGCAACATCATATCACATGTTTGAACCCTTGAAACCACGAAAAGACTGCAAACGCGCGGCTAATGCGAGCCGACATACGCCGAATCGCGATTCCGGCCAAACATGGTCTCGAAAAGTAGGTCACAGGTCAAAGGTCATTGGGGTCAGGGTCATGAAATTTTCAGGGTAGGTGTAAAATTGATTAACGCGAGGGTACTGAAAGTTTCGTCGCGATCGGCCGCTTTTTACGCGAGTTATTCGCGAAAAACCATGGGGGGGGGGTCCGTTCGACCCCCCCCCCTATACGGGCGAGGGTTAATATGGTCCTTTCCATAACCATCTAACCGAATTCCCGGTATTATTTTTTTCTGAAACCTTCTCCCTTGCTGGCAGTGGCACTGTTCAACTACAGCGCTGGACGTCGTCTACTTTTTGCTAGAAACAAATGTCATCACCCGTCCATGAACTTCGGGCTGCTCACAACTATATTGCCTTGGCAAGTTCTTTAAGACTTAATACTGGACTTGGGCTGCGAAAGCTAATGACAATTTGGGCAGCTTGATATTGCAATGGCTATGGTGCGAAGGTCCAATATGGCGAACAGCTCGACTATTCACCATTGTCAACGCTTATGATAGCTAAATATCATTTTGCTTGGTGTACATTCACGTCTCGTTTCCTTGCTCCATTTGTACCTCACCGGTCTTCCGTCACACAGGCTTCGGCTGCAGCACAAGCCACATTCATCGGCCTTATCATCAGTTATTCATCCTGCAAGTTTTAAGTCACTTCGTTGTGACCCGGACATCGTCATCTTTCAACGACTTCAAATGACATTTCATTCATCATCGTCGATCAGACTCATCATGTAAAGACACTTCCATAATGCTATCTGCCATCTACGTTTGTGCAGGAAGCAAATATCAGGTTGTTATTAGCTGCGGGCTACTCAGTACCGACTGAACTACTGGCAGTAGTGTGCGAGCACCTAATACTTGTATTGTGATACCAAAGCTAAAACAGATGATAGCTTAGCGTATAGCGCCCTACCGCTTTCCACACACACATAAACAAAACTTGACTTTGGGCATTAGCACCATGGCAGGATAAACAGGCAGTTTGGCTGTTTTTCACTGCTTTCATTGGCAGGTGTTAATGCTCATTCCCGTTTCATGTGATGTTAGAACAGCCCTTCACCATAGTCCTGTTTTCTCCTTCGCTGTTTTCCATAGACATCAGATGCGACATGCACCCCAACGATCGGTCAGGCGCATCACCGTCAATCCGGTCGCCTGTCAATCAGTTCGTAATCACCGTCAGTCTTCGACATCGGCCAACACACTTATCCACATTATCGCCTTACTTTTGATCTTATCAATATGCAAGAATGAGTGCAAAATGCATTGCAATATTGTATCAGTTGATGTTGTATCGCAATGACAACGTATCCTCACCTCACATTTGTTGTGCATACTTGATCACGAATGCTAGTTGTTATACACAGATTCACATGGTGAAGTTTTACTCCGTTGGCGTTTTCTTTCCATTCTTGTAGTCGATCAAGAGCGATTGCAGTTGTACATGCGGCCTTACACATGCGTCCCTTCATGTTAGCTGATTGATATGTTGGACACATTCCTGTGATTCCTGAGTGTGGTTCCTGTGACTCCAAGTAGTTCTGCATTGGTATTGCTTCACTTATGTTGTACCCAAACATCGTTTCTAGTTTTGTCTTAGCTTGCAGCTGTATGCCATGAACACACAGGGTACTGCGCATCTTTATCGTGACATTACTGTAGTTTTGTCGCCTTCGCGGATGATTAGGACCATGAGCTCAGTTGCAGATGCGTCCAGCAGCCACCGACATTCTACATTTAGTCCTATTATCGGTTCTTATCCACATACCAACATGATTTGAACATTTCACACGTTTAGTGATGAAATGAACAGGTATCATCTACTACATTATATTTTCATGTAAAGCACACTACAGTCTGTGAAAAAAGAAAACTATTTGGAGCAACAATCATGCCTTAGACAGTATAGTTGCCATAGATATTACGTTGTGCAGCGGGCAGGCCGGTGCACGAAATGGCGAGTGTGAATGCAGGAATGCGTGTGAAAAACTGTCTAGGTGTGGAGTGGCTGGTTTGTCTTCCGTTACGTTGTAACGGGCTCTTGACGTAGTCTTTTTTTAGTGAAACTAATCATCTTTCGTACTTGAATTAACGTAATTGAAATTTGGCTATCACATTTGGAGCCAACTTATTTGCTGATTGCGTCAAGGGCGGGCAGCGCGGTGCGTGGATGCCTTTTGGTAAAGCTCACGTCCTAATATACTATCCTGCCCTTACCAAGCGTGCATCCATGTTTCCTCCATCCGGCTCCTCGTGCCGCTGCCTGGAATATTAGCCTACGGCTAATATACCAAGAGATGGAAAACTCTTCATCACTTTGGATGCCTTATCTGTCACGGTTATAGGGGAAGACGGGGGAACACCGACCCCCTTAACCTTTCAGGATCTAGTCACGTAATTTTTGGCCACATGGTCAATCTCTCAGTTTCATTGGATTGTCGCATCAATTTTACAAAGATATCAACTAATTGTTTTCTTGTAGTTTCATTCATAATTGCATTACTACACATTTAGTAATGTTTACATTTTGGGGGTAACACCGCCCATTGGGTAACAACGCCCGAGCTCATCAGACAAATATTATTCGCAGATTGCTGAACTATTAAATTTTCCTTCTTATCGTAAATTTCGAGGCGTTATTACGAGCGAGCGAGCGAAGCGAAGTCTTTTCAATATAACGGAAAAATCTCAGTATGAGCGGCCCGGCCCGGCCCGGCCTGTAACGCTTTTGAGAGGCATATATCTCAGCAACCGCTGGACCGATTGGCCTGCGGTCTTTTTTTTGCTGGGTAACCCCATCCCTTCTACCCCGTAATTGACTACTTTTGATACAACTCAGTGACCGTCGTGGCACGTGCCACGTGAAAAGTGTTCAGGCTGTTTTGCAAAAGTCGTGATTTTGAGAGGCTCATATCTCAGCAGCCACTTGGGCGATTGTCTCGCGATAATTTTTGCAGGGTAGCTGCCTTCTACCAACGATCGGATACTCTTGATCTATGTGAGTGACCCCCACTGCACGTGCTAAATACAGAAAGAAGAGGTGCCAAATTTGTTTCCATTTCAATACCTCGGTAATTTCTGGGGCGATTTCCCTGAAACTTGGCATACAGGTAGGCACCCACCAGGCAATGCATTCCCATGTGTTGCAGTTAGGGTGTTGCTGCACGTGCGCACGTGCAGGGGACGCTTCCAGATCTCGAGAATGGCTGGGCCGATTGCGCTCAAATTTGGTACACGGTTGGGGACCGGTTAGTAGGGTGCCGTGCAAAAGTCAGTTTGGACCCCGTTTGCACGTGCGCACGTGCAGAATGCCGCTTCCAGATCTCAGGAACGGCAGGGCCGATCGCGTTCAAATTTGGTACACCGCTAGCGACCGGTCAGAAGGGTGCTTTGCACAAGCCCGTTGGAAGTACCCTCTCGCACTTCCGCACGTGCAGGTCTCACTATCTCGCTCGCTCGTTCTTCGCCCAAAACAGGCGTTTTACTGGTAGTATTTTCATGAAGTGCAGTGGGAACCATTTTACTATATCCCTAGTACAATGTAGTATTCATTTATACAACTACAAAATTTATCAGTACTCATTTATCAAAGTCTCAAAATTTCATTTTCTCAAACTTTTTCATTACCCTCTGAAGAGAAAACATAGCAACAACGTTCTTTCTTTATTTGAAATGCGTCATTCTTACGTCAGGTATCACAATGTGCTATTAAATACCAGGGATGCAGCAACCCGATAAAAGTGACCGCAAGACAATCGCTCAAGCCGCTGCTGAGATATGGGCCTCTCAAAATCATTACTTTTGCAAAACTGCTTGAACACCCTTGACTTTTCACGTGGCACGTGCCACGGCGGTCACTGAGATGTATCAAAAGTAGTCAATTACGGGGTAGAAGGGATGGGGCTATCCAGCAAAAAAGACCGCAGGCCAAAAAGACCGCTCTCAAAATCATTACTTTTGCAAAACTGCTTGAACACCCTTGACTTTTCACGTGGCACGTGCCACGGCGGTCACTGAGATGTATCAAAAGTAGTCAATTACGGGGTAGAAGGGATGGGGCTATCCAGCAAAAAAGACCGCAGGCCAATCGGTCCAGCGGTTGCTGAGATATAAGCCTCTCAAAAGCGTTACAGGTCTTGCCGGGCCGGGCCGGGCCGCTCATACTGAGATTTTTCCGTTATATTGAAAAGACTCGCTTCGCTCGCTGCGCTCGCTCGCTCGTAACCAAACTGCCAAAGTGGGCGGTATTACCCAATGGTCTGCATTTTTCTTTAAAAAAAAAAAATCCTTCAATATTGCAGCACGACGAAAATGGCTCTCGAGCAGAAGTACGAAATGTTTGGATGGGCCATAATTACAGCAAAAAAAAAAAAAATACTACTTCAGGACTATGGTTTCTGCTAATTATGCTAGAAAAAATACCTTTAAAACGTATTCACGAAACGTAAATTTGGCATATATTGTAAATCACCTCAAACAATGCGGTGCACTGCCCATACCTGCACTTCTGTTGACGTCACGCTGCCAAAAGATGGTCAGATGTCGCCCTAGACCGTGGGGCTATTTGAGACAGTATTTAAAATCGCTCTAGAATGAAGATCGTTTGATTTTTGTGTGATATTTTTGCTCAGGGAGGTGTGGAATCGAGCAGTAAATCGCCTGAGCAAAAAAAGCAAGCATAGTTTTAGGTGGTTTTTATTTTATAGCAATTTTAAATACTGTCGCAAATAGCCCCACTGTCTCAAATAGCCCCACCTTACGGTATTTCTGATATCGGGGTGGGCGGTGTTCCCCAAAGGGCGGTGTTCCCCCGTCTTCCCCTGCCTATTAAAAAACTGCCGTATTTCGCATTGTCTGCAGATATTTTCCTACTTCCTTTTTCAGACCAGTCCGGGCCATCGGCTGGCCGTGTCAGTCGCTCCGGAGGGCTGTTCGGGTCCCTGCAGCATAGATCTGTGCTGCGTGCGTCATACCTTGGTGACGTCAGCCGACTGGCTCCGCCCACTCTCCGCCGGCACGCAGCGGCCGAGCGTCGCTGTATGTATGTATGTATGTATGCATGTATGTATGTATGTATGTATTGACGATCAAGAGCAATCCACAATCGGCGCGGCGATTACACTCCTGCAGCTTACTCCACGCGCAGGGAACCGTGGCGTGGGAGGATTGGAGATTGTCGCCCAAATAACGGTTGAATTCCGTTCAAATGTGGTTAGTTGCAATGTGCCACTAAAAAGAATGATCATGATACCCAAAAAACAGCATACAAACCGCTTAGGTACAATAAGAAATTTACACAGTAAACTTAAATCCGCGCCACTTTCGTCTCCTGCAGCACCGAAGTTCCGGCTTCACGAAGTATGCTTCAGTAGGTGACGTCACACAGGCGATGACGGAGTGGTATGGGCGGGAATAACGAGCGACGTAACCCTCACTGCACATGCGTGCTGCAGCATATATCATTTTGGCGGCGCAGCACAACAGCCCTCTAGGCGCCGCTCAGCTCCGGCAGACTAGACGTGACGAGCGCCCAGCGGCCCGGTACGTGCCCTCGCCGTGTTGCCTGTTCCATTTGCTTTGTCGAGTCGACCGCGCCCCGGCCCGGAATAGTTCAACTAGGCTAAAAACCACAGACCATCACCATCCGGCTGTCGAAGTCCACTAGCCCCCCCCCCCCCCTCCCCCAGGTCGCACCCCATGGTGACCAACAACGGACTCTGCTGCTCGATTGGCTGTTCTCCAATGAAGACAACCACTGGAGAGCGCTCAACATCCAGCTCAAAATGGTCTCCTGTGAGTTTCTACCTCGCTGTTTTTTTTTTTTTACCATGGCAAAGCATGTGTCGGTTGTAATGATTTTTATGAGTCGTGATTATCCTGGATCGGTAATTTTAATGCTTTATAGTTAATGGATAAATAAAACTGCGTCGTCAGCACCTCTAAAAGTCACGTACGGAATGTCGAATTAGGACAGTGTTGCTTGTCAGTGCCGTCCCGTCGGTGAACTCTGACCTCTTAATGACCCGCCCCTGCCGCCAGGTGTGGTCGAGACCGGTCTTTTCGTCTACATGGCCGTGCATCATCTTCGGCGGGCTGTACGGCACTGAGCAGCTGTTCGGAGACTGGACAGAGCTGAGGAGCTGCACTGAGCACTGTGCTTGGGACGTTACTGAGCCGCACTAAGTATCTGCACAATCCGGACCGAGCCGCTCTGAAGGCGGGTCGCTACTTCAACCGTTATTGGACTCTCTCCCAGCGCCGCAGCCGCCGGGCCCTCCACACAGTGGTCGGTTCGCACAGCCCTCACACAGTGTCTGGAGACGGCGAACGGCTCTGTGAGAAGGAGAACTGTAAAGGAGGCCACTTCAGTGTTTAAGTGGTGTTCTTGTGGTCTAAAAATTACCAGCTTTAAATGGCGTCGCTCCCAAATAAATACCAGTGTTCTGGGCAAATTCAGCAGTTAAGCTAATTTGTTCTCATTCGATGTCCGGAATGTCGACTTCTTTGTTTTAATGTCTCGAACCGATCATGACGTTGCTGTCCAACGCTCATGAGATAGAGATGGACCCGATCGGCTACGAGACCGAGTATTTGTTCTCATTCGATGTCCGAAATGTCGACTTCCTTGTTTAAATGTCTCGAACCGATCATGACGTTGCTGTCCAACGCTCATGAGATAGAGATGGACCTGATCGGCTACGAGACCGAGATGGACAACTTTGTCGTTTCGGGCGTCTGCAATGAGCAAATGTACGGCATGTGCGAGCCGCTCTGGGAGCCCGATCTCGAGCCGGACGATCTGTTCGAGACCATCGCTCAGGCGTTTATCAACGGCTTCGACCGTAACGCCGGCACTGGCTGGGATGCCATCGTACACGTGATTGAGAAGGAGAACACCGACGTCCGACATGGTGGCCTCTCAAATCAACGTTCTTGAGGAATGGAGGCTGCTGTTGCGCGCTCCAAGGGCGGTGTTAGCCATCAGACAGCGCATTAGGCTCTCAGTGACTGGCATGGGCTTGGGAATTCAGGGGCCTTCATAGGCGCTCAGATATATACCTATATATGTACGCTCTTAGACCGGTGTCGGGTCCTCCAAGGAAGTAGTTAAAGGAAAGCGCAGGGATTTAGGAGTCGTTGTAGGGATTTGAAAACCCTGCCATCATATAGCAATATGGAGTCCTTAGAGACTGCCATTCAGTCTCTGTGATTAGAGTGTGACCTAGCTTGATCTGAAAATGGGTATCAAAATGCTGGACTTGAATCAAAGGTCAGGTTATGGGGATCCTGTACGAGTTGTGACTTGTAGATCTCCTATCTGTAGCAACCTGCATTCAGAGCCCTGTGCAGATTATTGCAGATTACCTCAGAACGGTGTGAGGCTGCTTAGACTAGTATGGTGCTCGTGTAGGGATCATCTATGCGATTTGTCATTTCATGTTTTCATTTATATTGTCACCGCGTTATTAATCAATCAATTGCTGTCAATCGATTGTTATCAACCTCTTGTCAATTGTGCGTCAAGTTTGTTTGTTATTTGTAAACCGGCCTGCCGCTGACGTCAGCCTTCATGGGCCCTGTTATACCGCCCGACGCTGCGCGCGCTGCAGCGCGCTGGGAGCTGAGGCATACCCCTGACGTCACTCGAATGACGTTACGTGCGATCCGTCACCTTATGGTAAATCGCGTTTTGAACAGAGACCTTCAAGAACCTAGTACCAATTGAACAGAAGTTTGAGTGCGAATACTGCTAGCGTGTGGATGGTTCTGGCGCCGCGGTGCTAGCGTTTTGCGATGACGTCATAGCGTAGCGTCAGAGGGAAGTTTGTTGATATTGCCATGGAAACCCAATGCGCCGACGCGCGCAGCGCACTGCACAAGGCCCTATATACCCATGTCGCCCCCACTGCAGCGCTCCGCCGTGAAACAGGGCCCTAGTAACCGCTATGCCATACGCTATAGAACCTGTCGTGCAAAGGTCACGGCGGCACCCCTGAGGCGGCCGCTGCCCGTATCATTAGGAACCCATTGTCGTGACGTCATGACTGTGAACAAAGGTCGCCGTAGGGGCTCTCCCGGTAGCCGGACGGTGACGCGTACGTTAAGCTTGTTTCTCGCCGCGCCTGCGGGCATATTGCTAGTACCTACTAGGGACGGCCAGCATATGACCGCGGCTTTCGGCGACATTGTCAATTCGTTTTCGACTCTGCTGTTCGTTGTACCTACTCGACGCAAGTCAAATATACATAGAAAACGGCTCGGGCATTTGGAGAAGAGCGTCTACTCTGAGGCGAGGGAAGATCACGGAGATTCACTCGAACGACCTTACTAGGTCGCATCGGCCACAGCCAGCTAGGTAACCCCGCGTTCGATGTCTCTCGGACGACGAAGATTCTACATCGTCCGGCCAATCCCGTTTAAGGTCAGCGGGGGCTCGGCTGCGGTTATGGAACGTGACTGGCCGGACGACGTAGAATCTTCGTCGTCCGAGAGACATCGAACGCGGGGTAGGGCCCTGTCGGCCGTCATACGGCTCACGGATAGATTGACACAGACCGTCCCCTTAGCCAGCGCTACGTACAGCGCCCTACGACACTCGAAAGACCGGCTTGGACCCCCCCCCCCCCCAGCACTATCGGGTGACCTCACATGGTAAGAGGATTCTCAGATCGATTTGAAGCTCTTTTGGGGTGGGTATTCATGTGTATAGGTGTCCTGCAAACTGGACCCCTCTCACGAAATTATAGCCAAAGTCCTAGCATGCTTAGCTAATCCAAGCAATCTGAAACGCATTCATAGTAATAAGAAAATGGTAGAATAATGACACTCCCGTACATATAGGTCGGCGAGAGCAGTTCGTGTGTGTGTGTCACAACTCACAACATTATTTCTTGATCTTAAATTCCTTAGCCTTGCGGCTGTCAACACATTCTAATTTATTCAACACATTCTGTGAATGATTTAGTCATTCATACGCGAAAACAAGCTTTTAGGTATTTAAAATATTGGGGGGGGGTTCTGTACCCCCCAGGTAAATTATTGAGAGGGTCCATACCCCCGCTTACCCCCCTGTGGCGGAGCCCCTGCGCTCTTCGGAACAAGAAATGGAACATCTCTGTCTAGGATGATAGTTGGGCCATAAAAGCTTCGGATTTGTGCTAGTCTCAGCCCAAGCTACAAAACTGAGCAGTTTAGTACTATTCCAGCACTATTCCAGTTCAAAACCCTATGTTAAAGGTGAACGAATCCTTGCAGTGCAAAAAGTGCAAATCTCGCAGCGTACCTTAAGCTATGACCTAGGTGAGTCTCGAGTATATAATGTTAACCTGTTGATTCAATGTAGATAGTTAGGAGACAAACTTTCTCAGGGCCACAGCTTTATTAGGTACAATTTCCTCAAAAACATAAGCAGGGGCCAATAGCCTCACTCCACCGGCCACCCACACAACAGACTTAAGCATTTGCAAATTGCAGATGTGCATTCATGGTTTGATTAATTGGAAACTAGATTGTATTGTTAGGCAATGTTGTTGTGTCCTTCATCCTTAGAGATCTTGATGCCAAGTTTACTTAAGATGATTGAAAAAACAATAAGGATTTGTCTCTTTTTCATCTTTGCCACAGCTAATTCTGATACGCGAAAAGAGTAAATGCTTGATTGAAAGGCTTTTGAAAACTTAATAATCCATCTTCAATTCTCATTTGTAAACAATACGAACCAAAATAATTTCCTCTTTGATTGGTATAAACCAATCAAAATACCTTCTTGGTGGAGTGGAGAAAGGAAAAAAACTATCCATTGTAGCCTGTACGTTCTCCTAAGGTAAGTTCAAAGTCTAGCTTCTCGTACACTTGAATTTCACTGACACCTCTTGCTGTTGTTGACGAGTTAGGGCGCGTAGCACCTCTTGTCAGTTCACAGATTAACTTGAAATGTTTCCAATCTGTTCTTGTGCTTCATGCTACAGATGAGCATAAAGCCAAGAACAAATAACTTCTCAAAGCAACTAAATTGCCTTTTTTGTTGGGTTAAGCCATCTTGGTCAAATTAGACCGAGCCGAGCAATCGTTTTGCGATTTTGCTTAACGTCGCTTCTTATTTTGTAACAAACGCGCAGAAAATGTCTATATTGTTACAGCACTACATTGTTTTGAAAAAAAAAAATGCAACATTAGGAAAAGTTCAGCCCAAATGGCTTTACTTCTTGGTGGAATTGTGCAAAAAAAAGACCGCATTACATGCCGGCTGAAAGCAGTGTTTACTCCGAAAAAGACTCATACTTTTGGCGATCCATCCTTGCCCTTCAACGCAACTCGCTGTCCAGACGAAAATATGCTGAATAAATACCTACCGTAATGGCCTTGACCATAATAACAATGTTAACAATTGAACAAAAAAAAAATGAAAGGAAATTTACTAGCGTATAGCAAATTATGTCGTATCCAGCCAAGAGAGGTGCCTATCGTGCCTATTACCGACATGGATCACTTCTCGACAATGCATTAGGATAAAATTACTTATTTATTAATTTTCGTGGTGACCATAATTCAAAAATTACTTTTCTTACATGCTAGTTAAATTATTTCCATTACCGGAAATTGTAATGCTTTATTTTTTAAATACCCAGGTATCTTCGATTTCACTGCGCATGCGCTGGCAGCAGTATGCTGCTTTGCCGCCAAACTTAACTTCTGTTGCTGTCCGCAACTGTCCGTCCCAATACGGTCTTTACTGTTCACTTGTGTTCTCTGGGGTTTTTCGGCTGCAGTACGTTGCAAGAAGATGAAACCATTCGTAAGTTATTTATATAATGAATTGATTTCTTAACTTCATCGGAAAATGTCAAAATAAACCGTGGTAAATGTAAAAAGGGAATGTGACTTTGAATGCTGGGCTGTGACCAGTTTCCTATACCAACCCATACCATTATGTGACTAAGTTGTGGGTAGTCACAGCTCATAAGTTTAACGTAGCTCGTAAGTTTAACGTTGTGGGTTAGTAGATATACTGGCAGGGGCCGGGGGGGGGGGCAGGGGCCAGTGGGGGGGGGGGGGGCAGGGGCCGGGATCCGACTTTGGCCCGTTCCAAAGGCTGAGTTAAGGATTTTAATAACCCTCATCTTTTGCCGTCTCATGATAACAGAAGGTATTTTGCATTACTTTTGCATTACAGACATGCTTATGTATGGAAAAAATCGCCTCCCACATAACACACCCACATGGTAACCATATGGGTTTTAGATGGGCTAGGTGGGCTCACATGGGCATGGGAAATATATGGGCTGCCCACATGGTAACCATATGGGTTTTAGGTGGGCTATATGTGGGCTTATGTGATAAGGGGAGCACATGGGCTGCCCACATGGAAACCATATGGGTTTTAGATGGGCTGGACGGGCCCACGTGGGCATAGGAAGCACATGGGCTGGAATGCATGGTAACCATATGGGCTTTAGATGGGCTAGGTGGGCTCACCTCAGCAGGGGAAATACATGGGCTGCCCACATGGAAACCATATGGTTTTCAGATGGGATAGGTGGGCTTTTGTGGACATGGGAAGTACATGGGCTGGAATGCATGGTAACCATATGGGTTTTGGATGGGCCAGGTGGGCTCACATGGGCATGGGAAATATATGGGCTGCCCACATGGTAACCATATGGGTTTTAGGTGGGCTATATGTGGGCTTATGTGATAAGGGGAGCACATGGGCTGCCCACATGGAAACCATATGGGTTTTAGGTGGGCTGGACGGGCTCACATGGGCATGGGAAATATATGGGCTGCCCACATGGTAACCATATGGGTTTTAGGTGGGCTATATGTGGGCTTATGTGATAAGGGGAGCACATGGGCTGCCCACATGAGAACCATATGGGTTTTAGATGGGCTGGACGGGCTCACATGGGCATGGGAAGCACATGGGCTGGAATACATGGTAACCATATGGGCTTTAGATGGGCTAGGTGGGCTCACCTCAGCAGGGGAAATACATGGGCTGCCCACATGAAACCATATGGTTTTCAGATGGGATAGGTGGGCTTATGTGGACATGGGAAGTACATGGGCTGGAATGCATGGTAACCATATGGGTTTTGGATGGGCTAGGTGGGCTCACATGGGCATGGGAAATATATGGGCTGCCCACATGGTAACCATATGGGTTTTAGGTGGGCTATATGTGGGCTTATGTGATAAGGGGAGCACATGGGCTGCCCACATGAGAACCATATGGGTTTTAGATGGGCTGGACGGGCTCACATGGGCATGGGAAATATATGGGCTGCCCACGTGGTAACCATATGGGTTTTAGGTGCGCTATATGTGGGCTTATGTGATAAGGGGAGCACATGGGCTGCCCATATGGAAACCATATGGGCTTTAGAAAGGCTAAGTGGGCTCTGGGCATGGGAAATACATGGGCTGCCCACATGGTAACCATATGGTTTTCAGATGGGATAGGCGGGCTCATGTGGACATCAGAAGTACATGGGCTGGAAATGCCTGGTAACCATATGGGTTTTGGATGGGCTAGGTGGGCTCACATGGGCATGGGAAATATATGGGCTGACCACATGGTAACCATATGGTTTTCAGATGGGACAGGTGGGCCCATGTGGACATCAGAAGTACATGGGAGCTGGAAATGCATGGTAACGCGCGCAAACCGGAAATCCCGCCCGCCATTTGCAAACTATCTGCTCATGCGCAATGCGGTCCTTTGTTCTGGCGGGCAACTTTGCTAGTAGGTTTTAATAGTAGGATATGCTGACAACCTTTGTTTGACTTAATATGTCATCAGTAATCTAGATAACCTCATTATTTTAAATATGAAATGTAAAACGCAAGAACAAGGAAATATAAACAGTCATTTCGGGGATTATGGTGCTAGTTGATTTTGTATTTCGCTGACATTGGGTTCTGTTCTAGTATCCCTTTTTATTTTCTTTCTAAAAATATAATTTTTTGGTACTCATAAATAATAGCAATACAATAATAACAAAATTTCATTTGAGATATTATTCAAATTGCTTAGTAGGTTGTTGAAGTAACTAAATTCTACCAAATAGCACTAGGGGGCGCGCAGGGCGCGTTCAAGGCACGCAACTCACGCAGCCTACCAAGGCTATATAAACGCATCCGAGACGACGCCATTTTCTTTTTCGGCTGTGGCGCGTGCGGGTGAGCCTGGTTTACGGACGCGGGTCGCGCAGTACAAGTACAAGAAGTGTTTAAGCCTTTAGATACAAGTTTTGCATAGGTTTTGTTCAACATCGTCTCTGCAAGTGGATGGTAAGAGCCCTTCTGTGTCTTCTATCGTCTAATGTCAAAATTTGCACTCGTTTTGCACTTGTATTACCTGCATTGGCATGACAATGATGTGTGTTTGGGAATAGCGTGATCAAGATTCTTTCAGTGTGATAGATCGTGGTGTGTCACATTAGTTTGGGAGGAGGTCAAGTTGTTGAAAATAAATAATAGGTTATTGCTTCAGAAGTGAAGGATGCACTTAATGTGAATTGTGAACAAATCCCTTGTGGAATTCATTTTCTCGAATTGAGTATTGTTGCAGATTGTTATGAATGGCTTGTGGCTTTTTTTAGGTAAGTGACAAAGGCAGATAATGGACCAGTTTTAATTTTCAGGGAGTAGGTATCTTAATATTAGGTATGCCATTCTTTTGTAATGGCTCTGTTGTTGTAATGACTGAAGGAAATAGTTCACTTTTAACACGGGGTTTGGAACTGGAATAGCAGTTCCATAGCTTGAGCTGAGGCAACCACATTCATTCATTCATTCATTCGTTTATTGACCGTGGGTATGGGGGGGGGAGCTTCAGGAGCACAAATCAGGAGCTTTTACGGCCCAACGATCACCCTAGGCAAAGATTCCATTTCTTGTCCCGAAAAAGTGCCTTGCTGATCAAATGCGTGCCTTGCTGAAGAAATACCCAAAATGCAGCCACCTCAGCCTCAGCTTGGTGTCAGCCAATCAGCATGCTACTTACAGCCAATGGGTTTGTTCTACGCAATATGATTGGTCAATGCATAATAGGGTTCCGCGTCAAACAATATTTTACATATAATATAGTTCCTCCTATATTAATATATAGAAAATAATCTTGTGAAAAGGTTTTATTTTATTTGCTGATCATTTTGAGCATAAAAAATCCAAAATTCATTTAAGTGACTATCCCACATTTAACATGGGGTTTGAGTTGAGATAGCCAAGTTTGCGGTGAGGTTCAGAAACCACTATCTATCTAGGTGCAACCCCCGCGGCAGTTTTTTTTAGGTTGCAGTTTTAAGCGATTTTTCAACGAACAAACCCATTTAAATCAGAATGACTAAACGAGGTGACATCACACTAACGGTCGCTCCATGTTGAAGATAGGGCCTTGCACAAGGCCCATTTTCAAATGAAGGGAACAAATTTCTTCAACACCAAGAGGCCGCGGGGGTTGCAACTTAGATGGATAGTGGTTTCTGAACCTCGCCGCAAACTTGGCTATCTCAACTCAAACCCCATTCCCTTTAAAGGGAATAGTGAGATTCCATGACATTTTTTAATGATCCTAGTTTAATGTACATTATATTACAGACAATGGGCAAGACATATACCGGAAAGAGTTACAGCGCCAGGAGGAGACGAATTCTTCAGAGAGTTAATGAGCATCTAACAGTAATTGAAGAAGAGCATGCTGCTGAAAATGGATTAGGTGTTACTGATCAGGGCGCTACTAGGAATGACCATGAAGTTTTGTCATCAACAACAACTGAAGAGTATACTGCAGGCCCCTCTTTTGGGGAACAATCGCGAGGTTATGATGCATGTTCTGAAGAGCAGGCATGCAAGGAATCTGATATACAGCTCAGTATGCCTTCAGCTGAGCATGGGCATGCACAGTTGATGAGTCATGAGCAGCAAAGCTCGCTAAATCCAGGCACTGACAACAGAACTGGCCCTAGTCACATCAGTGACATTGATGAGACCGAAGATGGTCAGCATGCAAAAATGCTAAGAGAGTGGGCAATGAAGCATGGCATCTCGCACATGGCAGTTACTGACCTTCTGCATATCCTATCCGAGGTACCTGTTCCAGGTATACCAACATCTGCCAGGACTCTGTTAAAGACTGAGCGATGTATAGATGTCAAGAAGAAAGCAGGAGGTGATTACTTTTATTTTGGCATAAAGGAAACTCTGCAAACCATTGCAAATCACCTTGAGCATACAAGTAGCAGCATGAGCACTCTTTCTCTTCAGCTGAACATTGATGGACTCCCATTGTTTAGAAGCTCACGTACATGTCTGTGGCCTATCCTATTCACTGTGAAGGAATGGCAGAAAGAAGTGTTCATGGCTGCAGTGTTCGGGGGAACTGAAAAACCAGCTTCCTTGACAGAGTTTCTGGCTGATTTTGTGGAGGAGATGAAAGTACTTGAAGCTAGTGGCATTCAGGTTTCCAGCAGAAACTTCAAGGTTTTACTGACATCAGTGGTTTGTGATGCACCAGCTAGAGCATTCTTGAAGTGTGTGAAAGGCCACAGTGGGTACCATTCGTGTGAGAGATGTGACCAAGCTGGTCGTCATATCCAGAACAGAATGACTTTTCCTGATATGGGTGCAAATGTTAGGAATGATCATCTTTTCAAGCAGATGCAAGATGAAGATCACCACACTGGCATTTCACCACTATCAGTGCTGAATGTTGGGATGGTTTCTTGTTTCCCTCTGGACTACATGCATTTGGTCTGCTTAGGGGTTATGAGGAAGCTGGTAGCCCTGTGGCTGCAGGGTCCTTTACTCTGTAGGCTTCCTGGGCACGCAGTTAGAGAAATATCAGAACGCCTGAAAGGTCTGTATGGAAGTGTGCCTCAGGACTTTGGACGACGACCAAGGTCATTGAATGAATTCCGGATGTGGAAGGCAGTGGAGTTCCGACAGATTTTGCTGTACACCGGCCCAGTTGTGTTGAGTGGTGTCCTTCCAAAGAAAAATTACCACCACTTTCTTCTTCTGTCTGTTGCCATGCGCCTTCTCCTGAGTGAGAAGCCGACTGCGGAGGAGATTGACTATGCTGAGAAACTGCTACGCATGTTTGTGGTGGAGTTCCCTGCATTGTATGGCAAAGAGAATGTTGTTTACAATGTGCATTCCCTCATTCATATCGCTGATGATGCCAGAAAGTTTGGGGGTTTAGATGGCATATCTGCTTTTGTGTTTGAGAACTTCCTGAAGGACTTGAAGAAATTGGTCAGGAAGCAGCATCAGGTAGTTCCTCAGATAGTGCGTCGGGTCCTCGAGGCACAACAGGTTGATTCTTCACTAAAAGGGCTCGAGTCTAGTGTACAAGGTGAACACTTCAGTGGGCCAGTGCCAGACGAATGCAATGGGCACTACAGACAGTTCACAAAGTTGAACGGAAAATTGGTACTCTCCATCAAAGACAGGGACTGCTACATTGAATGCGATGGAGGAATTTTCAAGATACTCAACATCATCCAGGACAAATCGGGTGAGGTCAAGCTTGTGACCGATCAGTTTGAAAAAGTGGGGGATCAGTTCAGCTTCCCTTTGCCTTCATCTAGTCTTGGCATTGTTCATGTCAGACAAGGATCAAAGAGGATGAATGTTACTGACCTGAAGTCCATCTCTCACAAGCTTTGGTTGATGAAAGATGCTCATGGCGTTTCTATCGTAGTTCCACTGCTTCATAACGCCTAGAAAGTCAGATTGCCAATGCTGTTCTCCACTCCATGGCATCCAGTACAAGTGAGTGGAGATTGGCTGGTTCCAAAGAAGCAATTTTTTCCTATCAGATTCTTATTGTGTGGTATGTTCACACTTCACATGCAGATAAATTAAAAATTAAACGTTAAACGTGTTGATCAGAGAAAATTTCTGCTCTCACATTAGTTTTGTGAGATATACACTTAGATCTGGGATAGTCGAGCAGGCTTTAACTATAAGGTAGGATTCATGAACATGCCTTTTAATTACTTAATTTGTCCATGCTGTCAGTCAGCCAAGAGTGTGCACATTGCGCACCTCATGAGAAAACGTTGCCATGGTACTGAGACGTGAGCCCAAATAATCATTTTGAACTTTTTTGTATGGTAAGGTTCTCAATGGTTATTGAACAAGTGTGGCATGCAGTGTTGATGTTGATCACTTTTCCCTAGGCCATGTATGCCATCGTGGAGTTCGTGGGAGAGAACAGCACCGCTATCATCGCCCAAAGATGGTTCGTGGACGCAGAGGAGACTTCTTGCTTTTGGCCTCCAAGGAAAGCTGATGAGCAGGCTAGAAACCTTGCCCCGGCTTCACCTTCATGGAACAAGCATGACGTCAGGGTGCTTGGCAAAGCAGGTATGGCATCCCATCAGGCTAGCTTTAATCTTTTGCAAATGATTCATTTATGAATGAAAATTTTGCAATGATTCATTTTAAACCTTAACAATACTTTATGTATATCCCTGTAAAGTGAGTCAACAGTATTGTTTAAGCAGTAATATACTAAAGCATGAATTTGTTTGCGCTTTGTGTCAACCTGAGAAGTTAAATTTGGATTCTGTAGGAATTGTCATTTTCCAAAGAATCTGATAATTTTGTTGCAAAGTTCTATCAATACTAGGAAAGAAATGACGCGTCTAGAGGCACCCCTCCCCATGTGCATTTTAGGGTGGGAAAATCGCATGTGCGGGCAACGATTAACATTTTATGTCATTTCCACTAGCAACCTATGAGCGAGCCAGAGAAAAACTGACCCGAGCCGACGAAACTTCGGACCTGCAGACCGAGGACGAGGAAACTGCACGTAAACGGCGGTAAGTGTTTCTTGTGCTAGAAATACTGAGAGTTTAATAGGTAACCAATTAAGAAATAGGAAAACAAGACTGCTCTTATTATAAGATGCAATCAATATGAGGAGCCACTTAACTATGACGGATGGCGTCGTCCATGACGGGTAATACATCACACCTCGAGAAGTTGCGGGTAATGCTAACACCTCAGGCTGTTTCACTCGCCAACTACCTGCGCCCCGTGAGGAATTACAGTGCCAGGGCATTGCGAGCAACCGAGCAAGTTTATTTGTCCTTGGTCCTTTCCATTTAATTTTCAATATTCATATGAACACATCAAGTTAATATATCATTTGAGCATCACATGCTTATCCTCAAATTAATGCTTTATTACATGTTTTTATGCCTTTCGCTAGCCTCAGTGACTCCAGTTGAACGCAGTTTAATTATGTACTGTGTGTGTGGGTTTATACACTTGTTTGTATGTGAATTGAGCATTTGTGATGTGTTTTGCAGCCGGGTCCGGCACAGAGCTGTGTCGTCCAGCTCGGAGTCCGGGGAGGAAGAGGAGGTGATGATGCGGGCTCCTACGCCGCCGCCCGCTATGCGCTGCACCAAGAGTGCGACAGCACGCCCGACCGTCCAGCCGAAACCGTCTGGCTCCAGCTCTGCGCCGAGCACCTCAAACGGGTCCGACTGTCGACCTTCCACGAACGGACAGAGCGGTGAAGGTAATTTGTTGTGCGGCATACTGTGGATGGCAGGATTTTTTTTTTCGCAAGCGAATTAAAAAGGTTAATGACGCCAGTCACGTCGTCATCAAGCAAACTCATGAATGTTATTTAAGTAATGGACACTGACTAGGTAGCTAAGGGTTAAGTGTTTCGCTTCTTGGTATGCTTTAAATAAAAATGTGTAAATTGACCTTATGCTTATAACTTCGGAGAATTTAATTGAAAGAAGGTCTAGAATACATTTTCGGACTTTGTTTTCTTTAGGCGAGATCAAGCAAAAATCAAAATTCAAAATTCAATTCATTGTTAAGCGGTATTGATTATTGCTTTCATCATAGCGACATTGATTTTTGCTTTCACCTTATGGTTGTCAACCTTTAAGGGATTGTTGTAATCGTGTCGTTTCAGACCAATCTTCAGTTCGTGGACTATTCGAACACTTGATAACGATGCTCGAGGACTACAAAGAGCGTCAAAATGAGATCCGCGAAACGCAGCAGGTCCATGGCGCCCTGCTGCACAGCATCCTGCGGCGGTTAAACGGCGGCGGCAGCGTCCCAGCCACGGCGGGAAGACTGCCGAGCGGAGCTGCCGGCCTGCCTCTGACCTCGATGGACGAGTTCAGAAGCCTTGAAGAGAGGCTGGGTGCGGACGAAGAGTTCGTGCAAGCCATGGTAAGTAAAAAAGGACAGTTTTTTTTCAAACGGAACATAAAGCATATGTCACACGGCAGTTTCATATTGTGACCCTCAGTGACCTGACCTGAGGCCAGTTTCACCAACAAAAATAGACGGCTGCGATTTTTTTTTTTTTTTTGACAAAACGATAGTCTTAAAATGCCATTTACTGCTGAAAATACTAATCGCTGACTTGAAAAATGTAACAGCTTAGCTTTTAAGTGCTATATAATTTGGTCAGCAATTACTTTTTTCATGTGTTATTTTTTTCAAAAAATAATTGCAACCGTCTATTTTTTGTTGGTGAAACTGGCCACTGGTGGTAGTGACCTTAAATAGCAAAATATTGTTTGACGAACAAGTCTCCGTCGATGATTTTCAATAACATGTGACGATTTTACAACACATTTCTTGAAATGCCTGTAAAAGGTGAAAATGCGACTCTTGACGTGACCTGTGACGTCATCGGTTTGACCGAGGTCAATGAAATTGGGTCACAAGGTAGTTCCCCGGTGGGGCTATCGAACGCTGTTTAAATCTTTAAAGTCGGCCGGTAACTTTCCGAGATCTGGGGGGGGGGGCGAAAGGCCTCCCCCCTCTACGGGTGGTAGGGTCCGCTGATAGACCTACGGGGCGCGGGTTAAGTTATCGGTTAGCCCGCCCATTACGTTAATCACACGAGGTCTGATTTCACAGGTGCTGTACCTGGGCGACAAAGGCGGCAGCACCGTTGGCGAGTGTGTCCGCCGCGTCATGGCCCAACTGATGAGGAGCGGCCTTGGGCAGCGCTTCAATATGAATGGGGCCCAGCGTCACGGAAAGACGGGCTTTAGAGCAACGAAGCTCTACACTGTCGTCTACAGTAAGCACATCTTCTAACCCGTTTTCTTAATACATTTCTATCGTGATGCTCATTTTATGGATAATGAAGTAGACAATTGTTTTTCTTTAATTACCTCATTAAAAACGTTACCTCACCAGTTTTGCTTTTATCACAGTATAAAGTTCTCGCTTCCTTTTGCTTCAACTGCGTTTATCTGAATTACCAGAAGCAACGCACGACTCTACCGCCAGCAAGACGCCTTTCTGGGCGACAAACTAGCGAGTGCGTCAGTTTCTTATTCTACATCTCGCTAGCTCATAACGGAAGGATTTGCTCGCTCGTAACAAGCTTTTTGTTGTTTTTTCGACAGGGGCAGTCAAACAGAACCCGGCCTTGTCGGTCACCGAGAAAGAGATCGCCAACGCCATCGGCAAGTGGCTGGTGAACAGCCGAGACCGCGAAGGCTACAGGACGGCGCGCCAGGCCACCAACAGTAGCGGCGGTGGCAGCGGGGGCGCCGACACCAGCAACGGCGGTGGCGGCGCCAACGGCGTCGAACAGAACGATGTCGCTGACGAGGGCGGGGCGGTGTAGTGCATCACCTAGTGTCTCGCGTGGAATATACGTTTAAAGGAAACTGTCGTAGTTGTTGATGTATGAATGTACCAGAAGTGAAAGGAAGCGACGTAGTTTTAGTCCACAAAAGGACCTACAGCCAATCAGTAGTTTACCATGTAGTCCTTGCGTGGGACAGCTGACAAAGTTGCCTATCGCGATACCTGTTTGATATTCTTGTGGGCAGCACATGGTTATCAAATGGGATAGCCTGATATGGGATGAATGGAGCAGCCACGTGGCTACCACAGGGGAAGCCCATATCGACAGTTCCGAGCAAGAACATCCTAAGTGTCAAATTTTTTCGAAATTGAAAATTTTTATACCATTCGACTCAGCTTGTCGAGCTGAGTCGAATGGTATAAAAATATCAACTTCGAAAAATTTGACACTTAGGATGTTCTTGCTCAGAACTGTCGATATGGTTATGAGGTGGGGCAGTCCATATGATTACCATATGGAGCAGCCCATATGGTTACCACATAGGAAAGCCCATATGGTTACCACATGGGGCAGCCCATATGGGTACCACGTGGGGCAGCCCATATGGTTACCACATGGGGCAGCCCATATGGTTACCACATGGGGCAGCTCATATGGTTACCACATGGGGCAGCCCATATGGTTGCCACGTGGGGCATCCCATATGGTTACCACATGGGGCAGCCCATATGGTTACCACATGGGGCAGCCCGTATGGTTACCACATGGGGCAGCCCATATGGTTACCATATGGGGCAGCCCATATGGTTACCACATGGGGCAGCCCATATGGTTACCACATGGGACAGCCCATATGGTTACCATGCAGAAACACCTTCCAATTATGTGTGGTGCCCATATGGGCAGCCCATGTGGGCACCATGTGGAATAGATGGGCATGCCCATATGGTAACCACATGGTTATGATGTGGGTGTGTTATCTGGGCTTCCAACTGCTCCGTGAAAGTTTCTGCGATGCATTTATGTATATATGTTTGGAAAAAGAGCGTTGTTATCGTTAAAACTTCGTAACGCACCCGTTCCCTCCCGCACAACAAATGCTTGGACCTGGAGGGCATGGCATCTTTGTCTGTATGTTCCAATGATCTATCTCAAATGAATCTAGAAATCAAAAGCAGACACCTTCGCTAGCGCTGTCAGGCTGTGAGCACCGTGGGCATTCTAAACAACAAAATTAGATGCGCTCTTATGCCAAATTTGCCCCGTTACCATGGCAACCTGAGCTTATTTGACCCCCACAGTCGTCCCCACTTTTTCGTCGGGAACGTTTTGATTACATCCTTATAGTCACCGTGACATCCTTGAGCCGACCTATAGTTAACGGGGATAGCTTTTGTTTTCGATATACGGAATGTCGTCTGCAACAATCCTCGTTGAGTATTAATCCTTGATTTTCCGGATATCAAATGCACGCCATTTATTGATTGTTTAAAAGTGCCACTGCGATATGATGCTTGGCGCTGTGAATTTAGCTGCTGATTCCGCGCAGCCATCTTTGCGCCGCTGATCGTCGCTTTGCGCTATATTTACCTTTGTTATCACCAATTTTTGTGTTCTTTTAAATTTTCATTATTACCGCTGCTTCTGTTTCAAAGCATCCATCTATGGAATATCTGTGTTCCATTCAAGAAATTGCAATTCTTCGAATAACTTCACACTTTTTTTGCATATTCATTATTCCTTTTGGTTCATGTATCAAATGTACCATTTTTGCGATTGCAGCTTTGCCCCAGCTCATCTCCTCCTTTACGCGTTTCGCCCCCGTTCATCAGTCAACACTTTACGCTTTGCTGTGCCCTGCTTCTAGTATTGGTATTCACTGGTTTACCAAAGTGACGTTCAAATCATAAAATCAGTTTTTGCACGTATTTCCTCAGCTAAGCTAAATTATTTTGGGTAAAAGTATACATTGAGTCTGAGTGACTGTTAAAAGATAAAGTTTTCATATTCTTACATTATTTGACATCCTGAATCCAAAAATGATACTTATATGTCCTGGAAATAAAAGAAAAAAACAATCAAACCTGACCAAACCTTACCTATTTACCTACAACTTACCAACCTACCAACCTACAACCTAAAACCTACAAACCTACAACCTAACCTAGGCCCTGTTTCACGGTGGAGCGCTGCAGTGCGCTGCGTGCGTCGGCGCGTTGGGTTTCCATGGCAATACCAACAAACTTTCCTCTGACGCTACGCTATGACGTCATCGCAAAACACTAGCACCCAAGCGCCAGCACCATCAGCACGCTAGCAGCATTCGCACTCAAACCTCTGTTCTCTCTCTACTTGGTTATTTAGGACCTCTGTTCCAAACACGATTCATCATAAGCTAACGGATCACACGCAACGTCATTCGAGTGACGTCAGGGGTACGCCTCAGCTCCCAGCGCGCTGCAGCGCGCGCAGCGTCGGGCGGTGAAACAGGGCCCTAACCAAAAACCTACATTTTTTTGCTGTTACATATTTGTACCAACAGCGTCACAATTGTCCACTCGGGCCTAAACCTTATTTGGTATATGGTTTTTCTAATTGTGGTTAAGTTGTTATTTTAAAATTAAATATCTTTGCTTATTGTAATTAAATTGAATTGTTTAACAATTTTCTTTCAAAACACCAATCTATTTATTGAATGCCCAGCTGGTTGTGACGCCCAGAACCAGTGTTCCGTTTTTCAGATTTTTGGGTGGAAAATCACACCCAATGGAGATTATATTTTCATCCAAAAAATCAGATAAAGTGACACTATGTCATCTTTGGAAAATGTTTCATGCATTCAAACAGCCAGGTTATATGTCACTTGGCAGTCGATGTATCCACATACTTTTCTTTTAGATCCTGTCAAAACCCTGACATGAAATCCTGCTTCATCAAATGGCATAAAAGGGCGTTACACCCTTCTGCGAGAATACCTACTACTGGTATTTACTTCTTTTTTTTCTCATCCTAGGAATTTTCTTTCTTCATCGCCACACCCAACCAAAATCCAATTTTAGAACACTGCCCAGAACCTGCATAACGGCCGTTTTCCTATCGCCATTTTCGAGTCAATGCACCAAATTTAATCAAATCACGCTAATTCTTAGTGAAAAATGGAAGCCTTTTCTCTCCGTGAAGTGGACGCTATACCTATCGCAAGTACCGGCTTGTTGTACCGGTTTTCACCCTTAGTAGCGGGGGTTTCATTTATGCCCGTATATGGTCATCAAAGGTCAATTTATTGACCAATCAATTTTTTGATATTCGCTTCGTAGTTTCCCCAACTGCACTGGAGAGTGGAGAGGCACTATGTTTGACACTGTCTGCCTAAGAGCCTAAGCCCTGATTGACAGCCGACTTGTGTGCTAGCACGCAGTGCACGTTACCTCGGCAACTGACTATTGACAGATGAGAAGCGAGAAAAGCGTGAACCTGTGCCCCCGTATCTTACCTCTCATTGGTCAACAGCCTGTTACTGGGGCAATGTGCACGTATGTGTGCGCGGGCTAGCGTGCTAGCTGGCCGCCCAACAGCACCCTAGCTACTTCCTAACCTTGAGCTCAATGAGATCTGGATCTCCAGGCCAAGTAGCCTTTTTCCAATTACCAACAAGGTAAGGTAAGGCTTACTTTTTGGCACCTCCGCTGTTCCTACGACATGATTTGGAAGCAATTCTTTGGCACCTACTTGAAGTGTGGTACCTAGTTGTTGCGCGCACAGCAGCTTGTACCACCACTTGTTATGCAAAGTTTTAGTAGAAGATTTAAAATTGTTACATCAGTGCTGAGGCTGACCTCACATTTTGAGGGGACATTCACATGCATGAGCCCCTCTGAATCCAAAGTGCTGCAACGTTGAAGCTAAATATTTTTATGGCATTTCTCAATGTTGCTAGTGCCTAAAACTAAGTGCAAGCCAGGGACCCCATTTTGGCTACCTCAATTCAAAACTAATGTCAAGGAAAAGTGAACTTTTGGCCGGTCCCATAGCTCAGTCGTTAGAGCATTGGACTCTGCATGGTGAGAGCACGCGTTCCCGGTTACAACAGTCTGGGTTTGAAATGTGACGGGCACTTCACGTTTATGGGCCTCCTGACAGGTACGGTTGCAGTTTTGGTGGCAGGTCATAGCCAGTCGAAGTCGGTAAGAGGACCGGCCGTGCGCGGCTTTGTGCAAATGCTAACCTTTGTACTCTAAATTCTGCCATAAAACCGGAATTTTTGCGATCAGAGGGTAGAGGGTTGCCGGCAGCATAGGCGGCGGAACGGAGAGGGGACCCGGGCACCGTGACCCCCTTTGATTTTGGCATTTTAGCAATAGCCCTATGGGTGTTGCATGGAAAAAATGGGACCAAAAGTCAGCAGTGTCAGTCAGCAGAACCCCCCCCCCCCTTAATTGAAGGTGTTCCGCCGCTACTGGCTGGCAGGGTCTACACTATTCACTGGTTTTCAAGATATCAGGCATTAACTTTTGTTTAATTTTTGGGTTCTCTGCTCTGCTTACAACAGCATTTGGAACCAGTGATTTAACCCGCACACCGACGGGGGTCTACGCCAACTTCGTACCGACGGGGGGGGCGGATGACCGCCCCCCCCCCCCCTGAGATCTCGAGAACGAAGCAAGATAGCGACAAGCGGTAAACGGCATCGGATACGCACGGATAGGGTCTACAATTTTTACACAGGTCATTTTCAGGTCAGGTCAAAGATGACGTCACAGGGGTCAAAAAAGTCAAAATGGCGGCGCTAGATAAGGATAGAGTTTTTCTCGAATAACTTTCGAATTAGTCATGATAGGAACAATTTAAGGGCATCATCGTGATCCTCTTGTCAATCCCCATCGAATGATATATGTTGACCTCGAAAGGTCAAGGTCAAAGGTTGACCTCAGGTCACGTGACCTCGTGGTCATCATGTATGTCATTCGATGCGTCTTGACGAGCTGAACACAATGAGACCATCCGCGTGGCTGTATCTTGTTCCTGTACGGAGTTATTGGCAAAAAACCTTTGGTGACCTTTGATGGCATCCCATGACCTTACAGCTGCCCAACAGCAAAACAGACCTCAAGGTAGTGAAGGTTGATGGTATATGAAGTCATGTATGGTATATGGGGCCATTCCGACCCGTTTTAGTGGTAAAAACAGGGAATTGATTTTTCCCCCATTGACTTATAATGGGGAGGTCGCGAAATTGACCTGACCTTAGGTCACCGACATCAAAATTCCAAGATAAACAAATTGTAGCTAATAATGACCTAATAACATCCTGTGACTTTCAAAGGCCTCCGACATCTACTGTAGCTCTGGCACGGTGACAAAGTTGCAAAAAAGTGACTTGAGGTTGGGTCATTCAAAGTGACCTGGTCACAAGTATGACATATATTGCACGCAAAGCAGCATATACAACCACCTGTTACCAAAACTTCTAAGCAGAATATTTTCATTCAGTAGAACTGCGCTGATATCACTAATTCTAAGGGGGTCTACAAATGCATTAGCCCCTTAAAATCTGAAAACTGTAAGCTTCAAATTAAATATCTCCTAATTTAAGAATTTCTTGATGTTGCAAGTGGACGAACAGGGACCCCGATTCGGCTGCCTTAACTCAAGTCCAATGTTAAGCTGGGATGGTGGAAGGGTCCCTTTAAGGCTTCAACTAAACTATGACACCAGCTTCGAGAATCGACTTATACCCAGGTCAGTGCTATCTACTCTAAACGACTGCCCTGACGTGATAGCCCCGAAAGACCTACTGAGAGGCGAATGTGACCCCTGAGATTCCCCTTTCTGGTGTGCAATAACTCTGGGTTGCCTAAGAAACTTGGAGTTGCACTTAGAGGTGAACAAAATTTATCAGAAATTGTCATACAGTGGTGTACAAAATGTGTACAGGCCTTCACAGACGTGCAGTGGGTGTACATCTCCTGCAATATGTGGGTGGGTTTTTGATTGATTGGTGTGTTGTGTGGTTGATTTCACCCTAGGCAGCCAGGTTTTATAGTTATGCATTTTCTGTGAACCGATGCTTGATGTTAGGTCTCTGGTGTATGATTCTCTCTCTGTCTCTCTGTCTCTCTCTCTCTCTCTCTCTCTGTCTCTCCTCTCTCCTCTCTCTCCCCCTCTCCCTCTCTCCCCCTCTCCCTCTCTCTCCCTCTCTCTCTCTCTCCCTCTCTCTCTCTCTCTCTCTCTTTCTCTCTCTCTCTCTCGCTCGGGTCTCTATCTCCAACAATGTATCGCTATATCTATCTGATGCGTCGTGTTATGTACCTCATTTGCTCCATCACCGACATTTTGCAGTTTTCACCGTAAACCTTGGATTGGTCGTGTGGAAAAATGTGCATTGTGTAATATCTAATCTCCATTTCTCTTTCACAGCAAAGAGACCGTCATGAGACACCTTACGCAAGGTACAAACGCGATAAGGGTCGTCATCCGGTTCGCCGAGACGACGGGCCTGCAAGGACAGTAACACGTAAGGAAGGTGATTTACCGGACATGAGAAATTTTGAAATCTACGCCATCGGCGACTCTCATGGGCGTCGTTTGGGTTCAGTTGTGCCAAAAACTCGGCACCAGGTAGGCTGGATGTCGATGGGCTATTTGCTCGACAACAGTTGTTGCTTAGGCGGTCTCGGCCGAGACCTGGAGAAGGACAGCCTTTGGCTGAGGAAGCAGGCAATGGTGCTTTCAGAAAAGATCTATCCGGCATTCATGCTTGTCTCATTCGGCTCCAACTGCCTAGTGGTGGACAAGTTCGATGAAACCCTAAAACCCGACCACCAAAATGTCATAACCAGGTGCGAAAACACAGTAAAAGATGTTTTGAAGGCCATGGAGGTCAACTCTGTCACCAAAGTCATCGTGCTGGGGCCGATTCACCCGAAGTCTATAGATGCCGAGGCAGTAGAAGCCTTTAAGGCTTTGGCGGACCGGTATGCCACGGTCTCACAACAGCTCGGCCATTATTTTGTAGACCCCGTGCGTCTCCTGAGTGACGAGAGTGGCCGGATCGGCAAGGTTTCTTATTCCGATGCGTGGCACCTTTCAGATGACGCCATGGGAACGGTATGGCGTCACATCTTACGCGCCATCTGGACGCCGGTGACGTCTACCGTGTAGAAAAGAAAAAATCAACGTCAAATTCACAATGTCCTATGCTACTAACAAGTAAATGAGTTTGAAATACAAAATCCAACTATTGTCATTAATCATTGATATTCACAGTAGTCCAATTTAATTTGTTTTCCATTCGGAACATAGCGGGGAGTGGTGTGGCTAAGTTTTCCTAACACCTACTTTGATTAACACCTTTTGCTGTTCTTAGCTTTACATATCTTGCCACACGGGTAAGGGAAGGGCACTCCTGCCTACCTTTTAATGGGTAGGGGCTAAATTTATTTCGAGCGCAACGAGCTAGGCAGTCCTCTTCAATATGAAAAGAAAATTTAAACATCCACCCGGCATGGCCAGACCCGGCCAGGTCTGTGCTACCTTTGAGAGGCTTATACCTCAGCAACCACTTTACGGATTGGCCTGCGGCCTTTTTTTGTTGGTTAACCCCATTCTTTCGACACCGTACTCAAATACTCTTGATACTGATCTCGGGCAGCTTTTGCCAAATTGTCAGGGAACTCAGATTTGTTTTTTTTTCAATAGAAAAACACCATTCTAACGAATAGTGTCTTAACTGTTGACAACAAACCTTCAGTTACATCTCAGTGTCAGTCATGGCACGTGCCTCCTGAAACGTTGAGGGTGCTCAAACTGATTTCCAACAGTACGGCATTTGAGGGTTGCATATCTCAGGAACCACTCAATGATTGTCATGTGGTAATCATTTCAGTTTTTATTGTGTCGTCGTTATGCGAGCATAGTAGTATATCGCATATAGGCGGTGTTCTCCGCTCCTCTCATTCTCAGCAACGGATTCTAATGTCTCCCATAATCAAAATCGGTTATGAATGCGTCTTGGATGGCATACCATGATAAAGGCATTTATTATTTGTCTCCATTTGTCGTATTTCATATGTCAAATTGTCATCGCTCTTCCTTTGCACCGTACACTAACAGGATCGTATGTGATTCTTCGATATAGGTCATAACATTGTGCGACTCAGTCCCAGCAACGGGCTTTGGTGTACATCGTCCGTAACATTGGTTATTTATCCAACTTGCATAGCTTACCACGAGTAACATATCCGTCCCTTGTCTTTATTATCGTTATACATGTTTGATATGTATATATTTAACATCCTACGTATATTTCTCTAATAGCGGTTTCATCTTATTTTCGCTTTATCCACAATTACCTGCAAATGCCAAAAGCGTACTAAATGTACCGCACACGCACATTGACCATTGCGAAGCGTTGCTCGACTGTGTCGTATTCATTGTGCGAGTCGGTTTCAGTAGCGTGATTTGACTGCAGCACATAACATACTTTTGTATTTCCGCGCTGGTTTTCACACTTGTTTCGTGACTCCGGCGACACACGGGATGAAAGCAGTTTATCCCGTCGCTCCATGCACCGGTGGCACAGGATATTCTTGTGACTGTGTGCGCCGTCCTAGAATTCGACCTGGATGGCACATTGGCTGACTCCAGCCATGCTATGTGAGTCATCGTTACGTCGTCAATCTATAACTTTTCATAACACATCGAACAAGCTACCGCTAAAGTGGTTTTGGAAGTGAACAGAGGACAATGAAACAGCACTTAGAAATGTTTCCAACTATCAAAACACAAAGCCTGTCCAATGGACAGGGACCAGTGATGATCCCGAACAGAACATTTGTGAAGGGTCACAGAACGCACGCACATAACTGCTCCTCAATTTCATTTTTCATCACGCTTCTGATACCCTGAACATTGTACCATGTGTCATACGATTCAAAGCCTTCGCAGTTCACCTTGTTTGCTCTGATTGCTACTGGGAGGTCCCACTTGTTGTAAACCCCACGCACTGCTTCTTCATCACTTTCTGTACTACCTTGCCGAGTTGCAACAGTGAAGCTTCGTATTTGGTGTTTTGGCATGTCTTTTCCTACTTCTTCGCAGTGCCTGATGCTGATGGCCTGTTGAGGTCTTCAGGCTCTACAGTCACTCCAGTTGGGATGTTTGACTTTGGTTTCCTTTTCTTTCCTTTTCCAGTTTTTTTTTTTTTTTTTGATCTTGCAATAATGTGGTCACTGACTCGTCCAGCACAGACGTGGTCTCTTTCACACCGATTGCCAGCAGACCGTACAAGCGCGAAAACGGGCGACATTCTGGTCGCCGGATGACGGGTGTACAAACATAATAAAACGTAAGGAAGGACATGCTCCTGTAGTGAAAATTTTCGAAATTCATGGCGTATGGTAATCCCATCGGAAGTGGCTGGCTTCAACCGTGTGCAAAAGTCGTCACCAAATGAGGTGACAGGTTACTTGCTATACAACACCCTGCTGCAGGTGGTCTCGGTGGCAGCTTAGAAATGAACGCTCTCTGGCTTCGAAAGCAAGTGATGACGTCTTTCATTCTCGTTTCCTATGTCTCCAACTGCCTCACCATCGGGAATTCGACGATACAGTAACAGACGACAAATATGGTCATGGTTTAGTGTATCCGACTTTGGCCCATCCCAAAGGCTAGTTATTAAGTATTTTGCAATAAGTGTTTTAATGCTTATGTATGGAAAAATCACCTCTGAACTGCTTAGTGGAACTTTTTGCGCTGCATTTTACGTCTGTATTTCCGCGCAGGTTCGTAACATATTAACACCTCGGCCGTTACTTTGTGCACCCAATCCGTCTAGTAAGTGAAAATAGAATAATTATATGAGAATGGCCGAGTCGGCAAGGGGCCATACTCAGATGAATGGCATATTACTGATGACGCCTTGGGAACCGTGTTGCGTCACATCCTACGTGCTATCTGGATGCCGGTAACGTCTACCGTTTAAACATGGCATGTCAAAGTCATCAAATTACAATGTGCTTTTAGAAGCAGAGACCTATAAGAAACTAGTTATCGTGCTTACATGATAACGATAGTAATTTATAATAGCCTATTCGGCACATACCGGAGCCAAGGGGTGCGTGCTGTCTTCTTCGATGCTTACCCTAGCATACCTCAAGAACTAATGAATGTTTGTCATTTTCACATGACAATGGATATGATCATATTATGGAAAACACAGTAGCTCCCCTCATGCCTAGTTGCCGCTAACATCGGTTTTCCCCTTTTTGAACAAAGGAAGGAGCGGTGCGGTTAATTTTTGCTGGTTTTTCCTTGATTCCTTATTCTTTACTTAGACTACTGGAATGAACGCAATAACTTTCATAGGTAGTCATAAAGTATTTGTAATTGATTGTGTTGCAGAACACTGAAAAGACGCCACTAAATTTGATGACTTTCTATGGGCCACCTATTGGATAGTGCACCTGCAAAATGTGTAGCCTAGGTCGCAGTTTAGTAACGTACATCGCATATAGATCGTATTCATTGTGCGTATAGGTTTCAGTAACGTGATTTGATTTCAGCACATAACATACTTTTGTATTTCCGCGCAGGTTTTCACACTTTTTTGTGACTCGGGCGAGACACGGGATGAAATCTGTTTATCCCCGTCGCTCCATCCACCGGTGGCACACGATATTCTTGTGACTGTGTGCGCCGTCCTAGAATTCGACCTGGATGGCACATTGACTCCAGCCATGATATGTGAGTGATCGTGCTGCCGCTAAAGTGGTTTTGGAAATGAACAGAGGACAATAAAACAGCACTTATCAATGTTTCCAACTATCAAACCACAAAGGCTCTCCATTGGACAGGGACCAGTGATGATCCCGAACAGAACATTTGTGAAGGCTCACAGAACGCACGTCCAGAGCTGCTCCACAATTTTGTCATCATTTTTCATCACGCTTCTGATACACTGAACATTGTACCATGTGTCATACGATCCAAAGCCTTCCCAGTTCACCTTGTTTGCGCTCTGATTGCTACTGGGAGGTCCCACTTGTTGTAAACCCCACGCACTGCTTCTTCATCACTTTCTGTACTACCTTACCGAGTTGCAACAGTGAAGCTTCGTATTTGGTGTTTTGGCGTGTCTTTTCCTACTACTTCGCAGTGCCTGATGCTGATGGCCTGTTGAGGTCTTCAGGCTCTACAGTCACTCCAGTTGGGATGCTTGACTTTGCTTCCGTTTTCTTTCTTTTTCTAGTTTTTTTTTTTTAATCTTGCAAAAGTGTACTGACTGACTCGTCCAGCACAGACGTGGCCTCTTTCACACCGATTCCAAGCACACGCTGCAGAACTTTGATTGGATCTTGGGAAAGTATTCCAGTTGTTCTGAAGACTGGGTTTCCCCTGACATCTGATTCTGGACAGACAGCTTGCTCTCCAGTGAAGGCAGTACTGCTATTGGGATGCTGGTCTTTGTACTGGCCTACGTCATGCAGTCTTCCATCATCTTGTGCCACACTCGCTTGGCTGAGTAACCATTGACATCCAGTGGGTGCTGTAGATGTATGGTGTATTGCACGAGAGTGACAAAGATGATGTCCTTGCTAATTTCCATTGGAATGCTGATGTGAAATGCCAGGTTGACCCCTATAAGGAACTTTTTTCTGATTGTCCTCTTCACGTTGGCTCTCACATGTTAATCTGCATCTTTTCTTCTAACAGGCGTTTGCTTAGAGTTTTTTGTTTGTCGTCATGATTTGTCTTTAATGAACTACATAGGTCGAGCATTCAACTTCAAATGCCACACATTATTTATGTTGAAATTTTTATGGGCGCAAAATGACCACAGCAGTCGTCGTAAATCCCTGATAAACAAACATATTAGATTAAATGCATGGTCGAACGTTATACTATATTTGCCGTATATTGAATAATACAAATCCTTGTTACACACTGTGTTGTATTCATAATATTCATATTCATTCACAAATACAAAAGAACGTTGCATACGTCGCATATGTTAATTGCATTGTCAAACGTTATACTAATTGTGTATGCCGCACGACGCGCATTGGTTGTATTCCTAAGATTTATATCTATTCAAAAGTACAAAGGAAACAACGGCCGCCATCCTGGTTGCTGAGACGACAAACACCAAAGCATAATAAACCGCAAAAAAGTAGATACTCCAGAAGTGAAAAATTTCTAAATTCATGCCATTGGGAATTCTCATGGTCGGCGTCTAGGTTCTGCTGTGCCCAAAAGTCGCCACTAAATTGGGTAACTGTCTATGAGTTGCTTGCTAGACGGCAGTTGCTGCATAGCTGGTCCTGGCCGTAGCTTAGAGAAGAACGCTCTCTGGCTCCGGAAGCAAGCGGTGACGGTTTTCATTCTCGTTACCTTCGGCTCCAACTGCTCACTTTCGAGCTATTCGACGACACGCTAAAACCCGCACAAAGATATTGTCGTAGATAAGTATGAGCATCATCACGTTGTCTCTTCCACAGCAAAGAGACCGTCATGGTGAACCCTATACAAGGCCTTACAAACGACAACGGGCGTCATTCTGGTCGCCGAGACGACGGGTCTGCGAACATAATAAAACGTACGTAAGGAAGGAGATGCTCCAGAAATGAAAGGTTTCGAATTTTATGTTATATGCTATTGGGGATTGATTCCCATGGACGGCGTATTGATTCCGCTGTGCCAAAAAGTCGCCACCAAATTTGGTTACTATATATGAGTTATTTGCTAATTTGCTCTTACTTTCACATGACACTACACCGTTTTGTCACACTACACCGTTTTGGAGAGCCTTTGTGACACTACACAAAGGCTCTCCATTGGACAGGGACCAGTGATGATCCCAAACAGAACATTTGTGTAGTCTCACAGAACGCACGCACGTAACTGCTCCACCATTATTGGTGATGAATGAACGCTCTCTGGCTTCGAAAGCAAGTGATGACGTCTTTCATTCTCGTTTCCTTTGTCTCCAACTGCCTCACCATTGGAAATTCGACGATACAGTAACAGCCGACAAATATGGTCATGGTTTAGTGTATCAGACTTTTGCCCATCCCAAAGGCTAGTTATTAAGTATTTATAATAACCCCCGTATTTTACCGTCTGATGAAATCAACAATAAGTGTTTTTATGCTTATGTATGGAAAAAATCGCCTCTGAACTGCTTGGTGGAACTTTTTGCGCTGCATTTTACGTTTGTATTTCCGCGCAGGTCTATAATATATTAACACCTCGGCCGTTACTTTGTGTACCCAATCCATCTAGTAAGTGAAAATAGAATAGTCATATGAGAATGGCCGAGTCGGCAAGGGGCCATACTCAGATGAATGGCATATTACTGATGACGCCATGGGAACCGTGTTGCGTCACATCCTACGTGCTTCTGGACGCCGGTAACGTCTACCGTTTAAACATGGCATGTCAAAGTCATCAAATTACAATGTGCTTTTAGAATCAGAGACCTATTAGAAACTAGTTTTCGGCCAACCGAGCTCGTATATTCGGATCCAGAACGGTATTTTTACGGGGTCTTATAGATGACGACTCGACTCTCATCCCTAACGTTTTTGAATTTCTCAACTACGTTTGTTTTTCGGTCGTCTTCTCGACGAACTCATAGGGCTGGTAGTCTGCAGTTTTATCTCATTGTTTCCGCGACCTTTTATCTTCTACATTCACGCTTCTGATACACTGAACATTGTACCATGTGTCATACGGTCCAAAGCCTTCCCAGTTCACCTTGTTTGCGCTCCGATTGCTACTGGGATGTCCCACTTGTTGTAAACCCCACGCACTGCTTCTTCATCACTTTCTGTACTACCTTGCCGAGTTGCAACAGTGAAGCTTCGTATTTGGTGTTTTGGCGTGTCTTTTCCTACTACTTCGCAGTGCCTGATGCTGATGACCTGTTGAGGTCTTCAGGCTCTAATAGCGATTTCATCTTATTTTCGCTTTATCCACGTTTACCTACAAATGCCAAAAGCGTAGGTACTAAATGTACCGCACACGCACATTGACCATTGTGAAGCGTTGCTCGACTCTGTGTCGTATTGATTGTGCGAGTCGGTTTCAGTAACGGGATTTGACTGCAGCACGTAACATACTTTTGTATTTCCGCGCAGGTTTTCTCACTTGTTTCGTGACTCGGGCGAGACACGGGATGAAATCAGTTTATCCCCGTCGCTCCATGCACCGGTGGCACACGGTATTTTGTGACTGTATGCGCCGTCCTAGAATTCGACCTGGATGGCACATTGACTCCAGCCATGCTATGTGAGTGATCGTTACGTCGTCAATCTATAACTTTTCATAACACATCGAACAAGCTACCGCTAAAGTGGTTTTAGAAGTGAACAGTGGACAATGAAACAGCACTTATATATGTTTTCAAGTATCAAAACACAAAGGCTCTGCATTGGACAGGGACCAGTGATGATCCCAAACAGAACATTTGTGAAGGCTCACAGAACGCACGTCCAGAATTGCTCCACAATTTTGTCATCATTTTTCATCACGCTTCTGATATACTGAACATTGTACCATGTGTCATACGATTCAAAGCCTTCGCAGTTCACCTTGTTTGCTCTGATTGCTACTGGGAGGTCCCACTTGTGAACCCCACGCACTGCTTCTTTATCACTTTCTGTACTACCTTACCGAGTTGCAACAGTGAAGCTTCGTATTTGGTGTTTTGGCGTGGCTTTTCCCACTTTGTTTTGCAGTGCCTGATGCTCATGACCTGTTGAGGTCTTCAGGCTCGAATAGCGATTTCATCTTATTTTCGCTTTATCCACGTTTACCTGCAAATGCCAAAAGCGTACTAAATGTACCGCACACGCACATTGGCCATTGCGAAGCGTTGCTCGACTCTGTGTCGTATTCATTGTGCGAGTCGGTTTCAGTAACGGGTTTTGACTGCAGCACATAATATTCTTTTGTAGTTCCGCGCAGGTTTTCACACTTGTTTCGTGACTCGGGCGAGACACGGGATGAAATCTGTTTATCCCCGTCGCTCCATCCACCGGTGACACACGATAATCTTGTGACTGTGTGCGCCGTCCTAGAATTCGATCTGGATGGCACATTGACTCCAGCCATGATATGTGAGTGATCGTGCTACCGCTAAAGTGGTTTTGTAAGTAAACAGAGGACAATGAAACAGCACTTTAAAATGTTTTCAACTATCAAAACATAAAGGTTCTCCATTGCACAGGGACCAGTGATGATCCCGAACAGAACATTAGTGAAGGCTCACAGAACGCACGTCCAGAACTGCTCCATAATTTTGTCATCATTTTTCGTCACGCTTCTGATACACTGAACATTGTACCATGTGTCATACGATCCAAAGCCTTCCCAGTTCACCTTGTTTGCGCTCTGATTGCTACTGGGAGGTCCCACTTGTTGTAAACCCCACGCACTGCTTCTTCATCACTTTCTGTACTACCTTACCGAGTTGCAACAGTGAAGCTTCGTATTTGGTGTTTTGGCGTTGCTTTGTCTTTCTTTGCAGTGCCTGATGCTCATGACCTGTTGAGGTCTTCAGGCTCTACAGTCACTCCAGTTGGGATGCTTGACTTTGCTTCCGTTTTCTTTCTTTTTCTAGTTTTTTTTTAATCTTGCAAAAGTGTACTGACTGACTCGTCCAGCACAGACGTGGCCTCTTTCACACCGATTCCAAGCACACGCTGCAGAACTTTGATTGGATCTTGGGAAAGTATTCCAGTTGTTCTGAAGACTGGGTTTCCCCTGACATCTGATTCTGGACAGACAGCTTGCTCTCCAGTGAAGGCAGTACTGCTATTGGGATGCTGGTCTTTGTACTGGCCTACGTCATGCAGTCTTCCATCATCTTGTGCCACACTCGCTTGGCTGAGTAACCATTGACATCCAGTGGGTGCTGTAGATGTATGGTGTATTGCACGAGAGTGACAAAGATGATGTCCTTGCTAATTTCCATTGGAATGCTGATGTGAAATGCCAGGTTGACCCCTATAAGGAACTTTTTTCTGATTGTCCTCTTCACGTTGGCTCTCACATGTTAATCTGCATCTTTTCTTCTAACAGGCGTTTGCTTAGAGTTTTTTGTTTGTCGTCATGATTTGTCTTTAATGAACTACATAGGTCGAGCATTCAACTTCAAATGCCACACATTATTTATGTTGAAATTTTTATGGGCGCAAAATGACCACAGCAGTCGTCGTAAATCCCTGATAAACAAACATATTAGATTAAATGCATGGTCGAACGTTATACTATATTTGCCGTATATTGAATAATACAAATCCTTGTTACACACTGTGTTGTATTCATAATATTCATATTCATTCACAAATACAAAAGAACGTTGCATACGTCGCATATGTTAATTGCATTGTCAAACGTTATACTAATTGTGTATGCCGCACGACGCGCATTGGTTGTATTCCTAAGATTTATATCTATTCAAAAGTACAAAGGAAACAACGGCCGCCATCCTGGTTGCTGAGACGACAAACACCAAAGCATAATAAACCGCAAAAAAGTAGATACTCCAGAAGTGAAAAATTTCGAAATTCATGCCATTGGGAATTCTCATGGTCGGCGTCTAGGTTCTGCTGTGCCCAAAAGTCGCCACTAAATTGGGTAACTGTCTATGAGTTGCTTGCTAGACGGCAGTTGCTGCATAGCTGGTCCTGGCCGTAGCTTAGAGAAGAACGCTCTCTGGCTCCGGAAGCAAGCGGTGACGGTTTTCATTCTCGTTACCTTCGGCTCCAACTGCTCACTTTCGAGCTATTCGACGACACGCTAAAACCCGCACAAAGATATTGTCGTAGATAAGTATGAGCATCATCACGTTGTCTCTTCCACAGCAAAGAGACCGTCATGGTGAACCCTATACAAGGCCTTACAAACGACAACGGGCGTCATTCTGGTCGCCGAGACGACGGGTCTGCGAACATAATAAAACGTACGTAAGGAAGGAGATGCTCCAGAAATGAAAGGTTTCGAATTTTATGTTATATGCTATTGGGGATTGATTCCCATGGACGGCGTATTGATTCCGCTGTGCCAAAAAGTCGCCACCAAATTTGGTTACTATATATGAGTTATTTGCTAATTTGCTCTTACTTTCACATGACACTACACCGTTTTGTCACATTACACCGTTTTGGAGAGCCTTTGTGACACTACACAAAGGCTCTCCATTGGACAGGGACCAGTGATGATCCCAAACAGAACATTTGTGTAGTCTCACAGAACGCACGCACGTAACTGCTCCACCATTATTGGTGATGAATGAACGCTCTCTGGCTTCGAAAGCAAGTGATGACGTCTTTCATTCTCGTTTCCTTTGTCTCCAACTGCCTCACCATTGGAAATTCGACGATACAGTAACAGCCGACAAATATGGTCATGGTTTAGTGTATCAGACTTTTGCCCATCCCAAAGGCTAGTTATTAAGTATTTATAATAACCCCCGTATTTTACCGTCTGATGAAATCAACAATAAGTGTTTTTATGCTTATGTATGGAAAAAATCGCCTCTGAACTGCTTGGTGGAACTTTTTGCGCTGCATTTTACGTTTGTATTTCCGCGCAGGTCTATAATATATTAACACCTCGGCCGTTACTTTGTGTACCCAATCCATCTAGTAAGTGAAAATAGAATAGTCATATGAGAATGGCCGAGTCGGCAAGGGGCCATACTCAGATGAATGGCATATTACTGATGACGCCATGGGAACCGTGTTGCGTCACATCCTACGTGCTTCTGGACGCCAGTAACGTCTACCGTTTAAACATGGCATGTCAAAGTCATCAAATTACAATGTGCTTTTAGAATCAGAGACCTATTAGAAACTAGTTTTCGGCCAACCGAGCTCGTATATTCGGATCCAGAACGGTATTTTTACGGGGTCTTATAGATGACGACTCGACTCTCATCCCTAACGTTTTTGAATTTCTCAACTACGTTTGTTTTTCGGTCGTCTTCTCGACGAACTCATAGGGCTGGTAGTCTGCAGTTTTATCTCATTGTTTCCGCGACCTTTTATCTTCTACATTCACGCTTCTGATACACTGAACATTGTACCATGTGTCATACGGTCCAAAGCCTTCCCAGTTCACCTTGTTTGCGCTCCGATTGCTACTGGGATGTCCCACTTGTTGTAAACCCCACGCACTGCTTCTTCATCACTTTCTGTACTACCTTGCCGAGTTGCAACAGTGAAGCTTCGTATTTGGTGTTTTGGCGTGTCTTTTCCTACTACTTCGCAGTGCCTGATGCTGATGACCTGTTGAGGTCTTCAGGCTCTAATAGCGATTTCATCTTATTTTCGCTTTATCCACGTTTACCTACAAATGCCAAAAGCGTAGGTACTAAATGTACCGCACACGCACATTGACCATTGTGAAGCGTTGCTCGACTCTGTGTCGTATTGATTGTGCGAGTCGGTTTCAGTAACGGGATTTGACTGCAGCACGTAACATACTTTTGTATTTCCGCGCAGGTTTTCTCACTTGTTTCGTGACTCGGGCGAGACACGGGATGAAATCAGTTTATCCCCGTCGCTCCATGCACCGGTGGCACACGGTATTTTGTGACTGTATGCGCCGTCCTAGAATTCGACCTGGATGGCACATTGACTCCAGCCATGCTATGTGAGTGATCGTTACGTCGTCAATCTATAACTTTTCATAACACATCGAACAAGCTACCGCTAAAGTGGTTTTAGAAGTGAACAGTGGACAATGAAACAGCACTTATATATGTTTTCAAGTATCAAAACACAAAGGCTCTGCATTGGACAGGGACCAGTGATGATCCCAAACAGAACATTTGTGAAGGCTCACAGAACGCACGTCCAGAATTGCTCCACAATTTTGTCATCATTTTTCATCACGCTTCTGATATACTGAACATTGTACCATGTGTCATACGATTCAAAGCCTTCGCAGTTCACCTTGTTTGCTCTGATTGCTACTGGGAGGTCCCACTTGTGAACCCCACGCACTGCTTCTTTATCACTTTCTGTACTACCTTACCGAGTTGCAACAGTGAAGCTTCGTATTTGGTGTTTTGGCGTGGCTTTTCCCACTTTGTTTTGCAGTGCCTGATGCTCATGACCTGTTGAGGTCTTCAGGCTCGAATAGCGATTTCATCTTATTTTCGCTTTATCCACGTTTACCTGCAAATGCCAAAAGCGTACTAAATGTACCGCACACGCACATTGGCCATTGCGAAGCGTTGCTCGACTCTGTGTCGTATTCATTGTGCGAGTCGGTTTCAGTAACGGGTTTTGACTGCAGCACATAATATTCTTTTGTAGTTCCGCGCAGGTTTTCACACTTGTTTCGTGACTCGGGCGAGACACGGGATGAAATCTGTTTATCCCCGTCGCTCCATCCACCGGTGACACACGATAATCTTGTGACTGTGTGCGCCGTCCTAGAATTCGATCTGGATGGCACATTGACTCCAGCCATGATATGTGAGTGATCGTGCTACCGCTAAAGTGGTTTTGTAAGTAAACAGAGGACAATGAAACAGCACTTTAAAATGTTTTCAACTATCAAAACATAAAGGTTCTCCATTGCACAGGGACCAGTGATGATCCCGAACAGAACATTAGTGAAGGCTCACAGAACGCACGTCCAGAACTGCTCCATAATTTTGTCATCATTTTTCGTCACGCTTCTGATACACTGAACATTGTACCATGTGTCATACGATCCAAAGCCTTCCCAGTTCACCTTGTTTGCGCTCTGATTGCTACTGGGAGGTCCCACTTGTTGTAAACCCCACGCACTGCTTCTTCATCACTTTCTGTACTACCTTACCGAGTTGCAACAGTGAAGCTTCGTATTTGGTGTTTTGGCGTTGCTTTGTCTTTCTTTGCAGTGCCTGATGCTCATGACCTGTTGAGGTCTTCAGGCTCTACAGTCACTCCAGTTGGGATGCTTGACTTTGCTTCCGTTTTCTTTCTTTTTCTAGTTTTTTTTTTTAATCTTGCAAAAGTGTACTGACTGACTCGTCCAGCACAGACGTGGCCTCTTTCACACCGATTCCAAGCACACGCTGCAGAACTTTGATTGGATCTTGGGAAAGTATTCCAGTTGTTCTGAAGACTGGGTTTCCCCTGACATCTGATTCTGGACAGACAGCTTGCTCTCCAGTGAAGGCAGTACTGCTATTGGGATGCTGGTCTTTGTACTGGCCTACGTCATGCAGTCTTCCATCATCTTGTGCCACACTCGCTTGGCTGAGTAACCATTGACATCCAGTGGGTGCTGTAGATGTATGGTGTATTGCACGAGAGTGACAAAGATGATGTCCTTGCTAATTTCCATTGGAATGCTGATGTGAAATGCCAGGTTGACCCCTATAAGGAACTTTTTTCTGATTGTCCTCTTCACGTTGGCTCTCACATGTTAATCTGCATCTTTTCTTCTAACAGGCGTTTGCTTAGAGATTTTTGTTCGTCGTCATGATTTGTCTTTAATGAACTACATAGGTCGAGCATTCAACTTCAAATGCCACACATTATTTATGTTGAAATTTTTATGGGCGCAAAATGACCACAGCAGTCGTCGTAAATCCCTGATAAACAAACATATTAGATTAAATGCATGGTCGAACGTTATACTATATTTGCCGTATGTTGAATAATACAAATCCTTGTTACACACTGTGTTGTATTCATAATATTCATATTCATTCACAAATACAAAAGAACGTTGCATACGTCGCATATGTTAATTGCATTGTCAAACGTTATACTAATTGTGTATGCCGCACGACGCGCATTGGTTGTATTCCTAAGATTTATATCTATTCAAAAGTACAAAGGAAACAACGGCCGCCATTCTGGTTGCTGAGACGACAAACTCCAAAGCATAATAAACCGCAAAAAGTAGATACTCCAGAAGTGAAAAATTTCGAAATTCATGCCATTGGGAATTCTCATGGTCGGCGTCTAGGTTCTGCTGTGCCCAAAAGTCGCCACTAAATTGGGTAACTGTCTATGAGTTGCTTGCTAGACGGCAGTTGCTGCATAGCTGGTCCTGGCCGTAGCTTAGAGAAGAACGCTCTCTGGCTCCGGAAGCAAGCGATGACGGTTTTCATTCTCGTTACCTTCGGCTCCAACTGCTCACTTTCGAGCTATTCGACGACACGCTAAAACCCGCACAAAGATATTGTCGAAGATAAGTATGAGCATCATCACGTTGTCTCTTCCACAGCAAAGAGACCGTCATGGTGAACCCTATACAAGGCCTTACAAACGACAACGGGCGTCATTCTGGTCGCCGAGACGACGGGTCTGCGAACATAATAAAACGTACGTCGTAAGGAAGGAAGTACGTAAGGAAGGAGATGCTCCAGAAATGAAAGGTTTCGAATTTTATGCTATATGCTATTGGGGATTGATTCCCATGGACGGCGTATTGATTCCGCTGTGCCAAAAAGTCGCCACCAAATTTGGTTACTATATATGAGTTATTTGCTAATTTGCTCTTACTTTCACATGACACTACACCGTTTTGTCACACTACACCGTTTTGGAGAGCCTTTGTGACACTACACAAAGGCTCTCCATTGGACAGGGACCAGTGATGATCCCAAACAGAACATTTGTGTAGTCTCACAGAACGCACGCACGTAACTGCTCCACCATTATTGGTGATGAATGAACGCTCTCTGGCTTCGAAAGCAAGTGATGACGTCTTTCATTCTCGTTTCCTTTGTCTCCAACTGCCTCACCATTGGAAATTCGACGATACAGTAACAGCCGACAAATATGGTCATGGTTTAGTGTATCAGACTTTTGCCCATCCCAAAGGCTAGTTATTAAGTATTTATAATAACCCCCGTATTTTACCGTCTGATGAAATCAACAATAAGTGTTTTTATGCTTATGTATGGAAAAAATCGCCTCTGAACTGCTTGGTGGAACTTTTTGCGCTGCATTTTACGTTTGTATTTCCGCGCAGGTTTATAATATATTAACACCTCGGCCGTTACTTTGTGTACCCAATCCATCTAGTAAGTGAAAATAGAATAGTCATATGAGAATGGCCGAGTCGGCAAGGGGCCATACTCAGATGAATGGCATATTACTGATGACGCCATGGGAACCGTGTTGCGTCACATCCTACGTGCTTCTGGACGCCGGTAACGTCTACCGTTTAAACATGACATGTCAAAGTCATCAAATTACAATGTGCTTTTAGAATCAGAGACCTATTAGAAACTAGTTTTCGGCCAACCGAGCTCGTATATTCGGATCCAGAACGGTATCTTTACGGGGTCTTATAGATGACGACTCGACTCTCATCCCTAACGTTTTTGAATTTCTCAACTACGTTCGTTTTTCGGTCGTCTTCTCGACGAACTCATAGGGCTGGTAGTCTGCAGTTTTATCTCATTGTTTCCGCGACCTTTTATCTTCTACATTCACGCTTCTGATACACTGAACATTGTACCATGTGTCATACGGTCCAAAGCCTTCCCAGTTCACCTTGTTTGCGCTCCGATTGCTACTGGGATGTCCCACTTGTTGTAAACCCCACGCACTGCTTCTTCATCACTTTCTGTACTACCTTGCCGAGTTGCAACAGTGAAGTTGCTGTGTCGTTGCTGTGACGTACCTTATTGGTCACAATGGGGAAAAACGTCAGATTTACCTAAACAATCTGAAGCGACGTGGGTTTCCTGCTCCATCGCGTAGCGGACAGTTACGCTACACCTTTCACTTATGGCTCCGTTTCAAGGACATGGTAAAAAAAAATATGGGCCAACAGTGGCCGCCGTTCTAGAGGACGAGGAACTCTTCCACGAGACACTCCGCCTTGTAGATCGCTTCTACTCAAAACATCCACGTCGGGCGGAGGAGTAAGGTCTGCAGCCTCACCGGGGTCCGCAGACTTGGGAGGACCGGCATAATCTCCTCCAGCTGCACTACTACGGTAAGGGCTGGTATAAATTTTACCGTTCCTCTACCCTCCGTGAGATATTTATATCGAGACACGGCGCTGATCGCTGGGCCGAGTTTCAAGCTGACCCTTGGTCGGAGACACTCTCAGACGAGCATTTCGAACTTTTGCCTCGAGATGTTCATCATAAGCTACGGCAACACCGTTTCAGATACATTCACCTGATTGACGTCTTTGCCGGACCACAGTGTCACGAAGATCGCGGTAACGCCACTCGCGTTCAGTACAACGTAATGTTCGTCACTCGTTCCGCCACGTCAGGTAAGCGTCAACAGCGCAGGCCGGTGGCACAGGCGCCGCCTCAGCGCACTGCAGCCCATGTCACTGCAGATGTCAGTGCTCTCGCATCGTTCTATCTCCGTTCGTGTATCGATTGCGGCACACTGCGTGTTATCGATGCTAGAGCTGCGTCCAAGTATCCGCTCGGTCATTACACCTACGCCGGCTGTCAGCACCGAGTTCGTTTCACTTGTGACCGGCTGGTCGGCATCACGTGTGACACTCCTCCAGACTTTGTCACCTGCACGGCGGAAAGACAAGCCGTCCACCTGGGTGGCCATGGGCTCTCGGACGGCGGGAGACGCGTTAATGCCACCGGCAATGCAGCTTCGCTCATTACGTGTGCTGGACGCGTCTGATTGTACAGAGGAGACTGAGGTTCTGGCTAGCTATCATTACCGTGGTGATGACAGAGCTGCTGAATGGACTGCAGAGCTGCTGAATGGACTGGTCGTCGTGCCGCACTAACCCGAACGACAAACAGTGGCGTCGTCACACTTGGCACGCAGGCGAAGCGCGGACGCTTCCGTCTTATTTCTAGCAGTCAGTTCACAGCCGGCCGTTTCACCGTGGACAGTCCGCGCGAGGCAAAATGCTGCCAGGCGTGGCACGATCCACTCGACACGGATTCTGAAGATCCGTCGTCCGAGCTTGAGTTCTCCAACTTACAGGTACTACGTGACATCCATGCCTTGTACAATTCGCTTCGCCGTGTGCGTTGCGTCAAGTGTAACCAGCAGACGCCCGGATTGCCGTATCCAGGCTATCAGATCCAGGTGCCTGAGCATGGCCGTTTGGTTAATTTGCCGCCGGACAGCGTTGTTTCTGGCGTCGTATCGCGCTCGTCGCTGCTGCGTGAGGGCGGGCGTTGTACGGTGACGCTAGACCCCGAATTCAGGGGGTGCCAATGGCACAGTTTTCACTGACCGAGACGTCATGGGCGTTTGTACAGCACGTTCATCAGCATATGAGGTTGACGCCAACAACAACATTGTACCTCGGCCACTGGTGTCGGACATAAATCAATTACGTCCCGATCCGAATGACGTCGGCGACTTTGTTCACCATTGTCAACGCTTATGATAGCTAAATATCATTTTGCTTGGTGTACATTCACGTCTCGTTTCCTTGCTCCATTTGTACCTCACCGGTCTTCCGTCCCTACAGGCCTCGGCTGCAGCACAAGCCACATTCATCGGCCCAATCATCAGTTATTCATCCTGCAAGTTTTAAGTCACCTCGTTGCGACCCGGACATCGTCATCTTTCAACGACTTCAACTGATTATTTCATTCATCATCGTCGATCAGACTCATCATGTAAAGACACTTCCATAATGCTAGCCGCCATCTACGTTTGTGCAGGAAGCAAATATCAGGTTTGTTATTAGCTGCGGGCTACTCAGTACCGACTGAACTAGGGGAGAGCGGGGTCAAATGTAACACGGGGCAATTGTAACAGTGTTAATAATTCATAAACTTACCAATAGAATGAGATGATGTTAAGACCGAAAATGCGTTATTCTATACTGCCTTTCCCAACAGAGTTTGAGGCGAAAGTGCCTGGTATGTCGATGGCTGTGCACAGTAATGTGTTTTTGAGAGCATTTTGTAAATTTTTATACCGTTATATTTAATTAGCTCACTCCCGCCATTGAAAAGATATCGACTTCAGACTTTGTGTAAGCGTAAGTAGGCTTGTTGTCGATAAATTGAAAGCATTAAATGCTATACATGCAACATCTTTTTTGCGCCAGTTTCGTCTAAAATATATCAAGTCGCGACGGGGACAATTGTAACATTTTTGCACGGGTCAAATGTAACAGGTTATAGGTCAGTGGCCATTATGTCAAAGTCGTCAAATTTTCAAGGAAGATGAAACATTGCTAGAATTAGGAGAACTGTAAGTTGTATCAATCGGCAGCTTTTTACGCGATTTATTTGCGAAAAACCGAGGGAGAGGAGGTCCATCCAACCCCTGCATAAGAGCGAGGTTTTTGCATTGCAATATTGCATCAGTTGATGTATCGCAATGACACCGCGTCCTCACCTCACATCTATTGTGCACACTTGATCACGAACGCCAGTTGTTATACGCAGATTCACATGGTGAAGTTTTACTCCGTTGGCGTTTTCTTTCCATTCTTGTAGTCGATCAAGAGCGATTACAGTTACACATGCGGCCTTACACATGCGTCCTTTAATGTTAGCTGATTGATATGTTGGACACATTGGTTCCTTTGACTACAAGTAGTTCTGCATTGGTAATGCTTCACTTGATTTCTACCCAAATATCATTTCTAGTTTTGTCTTAGCTTGCAGCTGTATGGCATGAGCATACACGGTACTGCGCATCTTTATCGTGACATTTCTGTAGTTTCGTCGCTTTCTTCGATGATTTGGACCATGAGCTCAGTTCCAGATGCGTCCAGCAGCCACCGACATTTCTACACATTCCTAATCTCGCCTCTTATCCACATACCAAAATGATTTGAACATTTCACACGTTTAGAGGTGAACAGATATCATCGATCACATTATATTTTCATGTAAAGCACAATCCAGTCTGTGAAAAAAAACCATTTGGAGCAATAGTCATGCCTTAGACAGTATATTAGTTGCAATAGATGTTACGTTGTGCAGCGGGCAGGCCGGTGCACGAAATGACGAATGTGGACTGCGTGTGAAAAACTGCCTAGGTGTGGAGTGGCTGGTTTGTCTTCCGTTACATAGTAACGGGCTCTTGACGTAGTCTTTTGTTAGTAACACCAATCATCTTTCGAACTTTAATTAACGTAATTGAAATTTGGCTATCACATTTGGAGCCAACTTATTTGCTAATTGCGTCAAGGGCGGGCAGCGCGGTGCGTGGATGCCTTTTGGTAAAGCTCACGTCCTGATATACAATCCTGTCCTTACCAAGCGTGCATCCATGTTTCCTCCATCCGGCTCCTCGTGCCGCTGCCTGGAATATTAGCCTACGGCTAATATACCAAGAGATGGAAAACTCTTCGTCGGTATGGATGCCTCGTGGTTCAGCTCGTGATGTTCAAAACAACTGTCCCGTGTGTCAGGTAGGTCTTTCATTCGCTCATTATACAAAATTATATGATACGATTTTGTTTGAACTTTCAGGACTTGTTGAGGAAAGACCATTGAACATGTTGTTATGCTTCGTTAAGCTGTCAGAATTCGTTTGTTCTTTTTAAGCTCGTTTAAAAAAGAAAATTTTTAACATGGAAAGTCAATGGGAGCGTCTTTGTTGCTTAATAACTTTTTACGTTAAAGATATATTTAAATGAAAAGTTGATAGGTTATACGAATTTTGATGCTCTTTCCAATGATATATAGAACATTGTTGCACGCTGTACCGTTTCTGAGAAATTTAGTAAAAAAGCACGACATTACCGAAATTTGAGCTCAGACCTATATATGGTCTTGGCTTAGACAGTATACGAACAGGTGACAGGGATACCTCCTTTAGAAGGATGCAACAGGAATTTAATGCTAAATATTAGCGGCCGGCCGCCGTGGGGACTTTTTTGAACGACCTATCTCCGCAACCATTGGACCGATACACTTGCGTTTTTTTTGTGTGTGTGTGTGTGTGTGGGGTAGTAACTCGGTAATTACTAAGCCGATTGCGCTGAAACTTGGCATGGATGTAGTCACCTACCAGGCGATCCATTTTCATGTGCCACGGTAGGGGTGCCGCTGCACGTGCGCACGTGCAGGGTGACGCTTCCAGATCTCGTGACCGGCCGGGCCGATTGAGTTCAAATTTGGCACACCGCCAGAGACCGCGTAGTAGGGTGCCTTGCACAAATCAGTTGGGTCCCAGGTTGCACATGCGCACGTGCAGGGTGACGCTTCCAGATCTCAGGAACAGCTGGACCGATTGCACTCAAATTTGGCATACCGCTAGAGACTGGTTAGTAGGGTGCCGTGCACAAGTCAGTTAGTATGTATTTTCCTGTGCCACGGTTGGGGTGCAGCTGCACGTGCGCACGTGTAGGGGTCGCTTCCAGATCTTGAAAACGGCTTGGCCGATTGAGCTCAAATTCGGTACACCGCTAGAGACCGGCGAATAGGGTCCCATGCACAAGTCAATTGGACACAGCTTGCACGTGCGCACGTGCAGGGTGACGCTTCCAGATCTCGAAAATGGGCGGGCCGATTGCACTCAAATTTGGCACACCGCTATAGACCGGCGAATAGGGTACCGTGCACGTCAGTGCGTAGCACACCGACTCCGGTCTGCACGTGCAAGGTTCATCCTCTCGTTTGGCGGTGGGCGTTTTTGCTGCGTTTACAAAGGTGCTTGCTCAAACAACCTGCGGTCCCGCGATGCGGAGCCCAGCATCGCAGATGCTGGTAACCGCAGGTTGTTTGAAAAGACAAACACTATTCGTTAGAATTGTGTTTTTCTATTGAATAACCGCAGGTTGTTTGAAAAGACAAACACTATTCGTTAGAATTGTGTTTTTCTATTGAAAAACAACCGGAGCGGTCCTTCTCCGGGCTATGTTTTGCAAAGTTTGCCGCGAATCAGTACAACTTGATTGGGGCCTAGACGAATCGATCAATCTTCGTAAAAAGTTCAGTGTATGGGCTCCCGCAGGCGATCTACCTGATGGCATCGGTCGCTACTCGCTTAAAACCTCGTGGCACGTGGCACGTGCGATTCCATTTTCCCCATGTTAAGTCTACGGGGTTTTGGACACTTTTTGCGCGATCGCGAATGGCGGGAAAACGAGCCAAGGAAGAGGTGGTTTTCTTCCCAGCATTTTATGGGAAACACGTTCCGGTACACGCCAGCGTGCGCGGTATACACGTCAGAATTTCGTAACGTGTCTTTGCACGAGGTTAAAGTTGAACTTTTTTCGCTTCCCATGTTAAGTCAATGGGCGTTTTTGCAGAGACATTTTCATTCGCTCATTGAACAAAATAATATGATACGATTTTGTTTAAACTTTCAGGACTTGTTGAGAAACGACCATAGAAAATGTTGTTATGCTTCGTTAAGCTCTCAGAATTCGTTTGGTCTTTTTAAGCTCGTTTAAGATTGAAAATTTTTAACATGGAAAGTCAATGGGAGCGTCTTTGGTGCTTAATAACTTTGTACGTTGAAGATCTATTTAAGTGAAAAGTTGATAGGATATACAACTTTTGATGCTCTTTCCAATGATATATAGAGCGTTATTGCACGTTGTGCCGTTTTTGAGAAATTTAGGAAAAAAGCACGACTCTATCGAGATTTGAGCTCAGACCTATATATGGCCTTGGCTCAGACAGTATACGAACAGGTGACGGGGATACCTCCCATTGAAGGATGCGATTTAATGCTAAATATTAGCGGCCGGCCTCCGTGGGGACGTTTTGTACGACTTCTATCTCCGCAACCAGTGGACCGATACACTTGCGGTTTTGTGTGTGGGGTAGCGTATACCCTTCTTACAAGTATTTTACTATGGACGATGCATGCGGGTGACCCCTACTGCACGTGACACGTGTAATACGGAGAGGTGTCAGTTTTGTAATAAGTGCAATAACTCGGTAATTACTGGGCCGATTGCGCTGAAACTTGGCATGGAGGTAGTCACCGACCAGGCGATCCATTTTCATGTGCCACAGTAGGGGTGCCGCTGCACGTGCGCACGTGCAGGGTGACGCTTCCAGATCTCGAGAACGACTGGGTCGATTGAGTTCAAATTTGGTACACCGCTAGAGACCGGTTAGTAGGGTGCCGTGCGGAGGTCAGTAAGGATCAATCTTGCACGTGCGCACGTGCAGGGCGAGGCTTTCAGATCTCAGGAACGGCCGGGCCGATTGAACTCAAATTCGGCACACTTCTAGAGACCGATCAGTAGGGTGCCGTGCGCAAGTCAGTAGAAGTGCAGTGCACGTCAGTTCGTAGCACACCCATTCCGGTCTGCACGTGCAAGGCTCATCCTCTCGTTTGGCGGCGGGCGTTTTTGCGGCGTTACAGAGGTGCTTGCTCAAACAACCTGCGGTCCCGCGATGCGGAGCCCAGCATCGCAGATGCTGGGTAACCGCAGGTTGTTTGAAAAGACAAACACTATTCGTTAGAATTGTGTTTTTCTATTGAAAAACAACCGGAGCGGTCCTTCTCCGGGCTATGTTTGCAAAGTTGGCCTGAGATTGGGGCAACTTGGTCGCAGCCTAGAGTTTTGCGTTTAGGATCGTAAAAATTTCAGGGTATAGACTTTTGCAGGTGATCTACCTGATGGTACCGGTCGCTACTCGCAACAAAAATCATTGCGCGTGCCACGTGCAATTGCATTTTCCCCATGTTAAGTCAACGGGGTTTTGGACACTTTTTGCGCGATCGCCAATGGCGGGAAAACGAGCCAAGAAGGAGGTGGTTTTCTTCCCAGCATTTTATGGCAAACACGTTCTGGTACACGCCAGTGTGCGCCGTATACCCGTCAGAATTCGTTAACTTGAGTTGCACGAGTTTGAAGTTGAACTTTTTTCGCTCCCCATGTTAAGTCAATGGACGTTTTTGCAGAGGCATTTTCATTCGCTCATTGTACAAAATTATATGATACGATTTTGTTTAAACTTTCAGGACTTGTTGAGAAAAGACCATAGAATATGTTGTTATGCTTCGTTAAGCTGTCAGAATTCGTTTGTTCTTTTTGAGCTCGTTTAAAGAAGAATTTTTTTAACATGCAAAGTCAATGGGAGCGTCTTTGCTGCTTTATAACATTTTGCGTTATAGATATATTTAAGTGAAAAGTTGATAGGTTATACAACTTTTGATGCTCTTTCCAATGATATATAGAACGTTATTGCACGTTGTGCCGTTTTCCAGGTGTTGTCCATCTGAACTTGTCAGTCACGTGACCCATTTGACCTTCGGATCCGATTCTGGTAGTCAATTCTGGCGCTTTTGTTACCATAGCGAAATATGTAACGCCGTGTTCACAGTTTTCCTGACGACGAAGGTCCTGCTTAATCTGGCCAATGGCGTTCGAGAACTGCGGCCAAGCCCCGCTGATCTTGAACGTGATTGGTCGGTGGGCGTATAGAATCTCCGTCGTCAGGGAGACTGCGAACACGGGGTAAACCAAGGGGTAAACAATCTGTGCGTGGAATGGGGAGTGGTGAATGCGCAAGGGCGATGATAGGCGCTGATGTCGTCGATTTTTATTTATGCTATTATCCTTATACATTCTGATCATTTTTTATGTTCAGGAGTTTTCTCTGTTGATTTAACATAAAAAGCGGTGTGTTTAACTGTTATTGCCAAGTGCCATATTTATATTGAAATTGGGGTACAATTCAACATTCACTGGTTTTTCTATGGCCTGTTGTGCATCATATTATTGGAATGGTAATGTGAATATAGGTACTCCATACACTGCTACTTTTGGGTATATATAAATGTTTGACCTGATTTTACTTCACTTCACCTTATATTTTTTTGCAGGAACAGTTATCACACCATTATTGTGCAAAAAATAAGGGTGGTTTAACGCGGCACTCTGCCAGCCACTTTTGGCTTCCATAGACATCAACAAGCCTATGCCTCCAACACTACCAGAGGTTGACGCTAGCTCCACGGAATGTGCTGGCAGCTGCTGGCAGCGCGCCCATGAAACACAGCCAGGGGTTTCCTCTGTAAAGTCATTATTGTCTAGGTACATGAGCCTTTAGCAATTGTTAACAGCTATAAAAATTGGAATTAGAAATGTTCAGGTATTATCAGCATCAGCTAAACAGGGAAGAGAATTCGGCTACAGCCCATCTTGCAACGCCTCAATGAAATTTAACGAGAAACTTAAATTGAGGGAGCAGCTACATAACTGAGGTAAAGCCCATAAATCCTTGTGGATTTACCTACATACCTGAGGTAAATCCACAAGGCACCTTGAGTTCAAACTATGAAGTGACTCCAAGCGAAATATAGCAGAAATTGGGACTTAAACGAGCTTAGAAATAATCTGCTTAGTGCTGGATAAGTGTTTTCACTTTACCATATGTTGTTTTTTATTCAAAGTTATTGTATTGTTCATTATTGTAAAAGCCAAGCAACTTTTGCAACATTGAGGATCATACTTTAGCTTTGGAAACAAGACATAGGTATGTAGTTATGCTGATCTTCTTTTCCAGAGTCTTTGATTATCACTTAATTTCATTCACTTTTGATGTAGTGAAAATGTAGAATGAATTCACTGGAATTCACTGGGATTGTATTGTGTATGCAAGTCCAAATATTTCGGCCAATATTGTTTGGCCTTGGTCACTGGACAACTACAATAACCCTATAAGAATAGCTCACATTGCAGCGACATATTTTTGTGTCTTGTGGGGTCTCATATAGCAATAACAAGAGCAGTGACATGCATAGTTTGCTTGTGTTGTCACAACTTTGTACAATATTTCCAGCTTTATGATATGCAGTTATTAGTCACATTGGGCATCACGCATATATTTTTTCCTGCTGGAGGGAAGACACAGGAGGGATCCAGTGACTCATGTTTTTGCTTCTATCGCTTCACCCCTGGGGAATCAGTTCCTACACCCCTTGAGTATAATGGTCACCAAGGGGTGCTGTCCTGACACGTCCACTTTCTGTTGAGAAGGTTAGAACAAACACCATGTGTGTCATTTAGTTGCACATATAATACCTCAATGTTAAGTCTGCATAAAGTCTGAAGTCTGTAGCCACTCTTAATCCTAGGTTGTCGTGACTTTAATCTAGCCTGGGTGGATATTTTGCTGTGCTAAAAGCACGGACTGCGTTACGCCCCAGCACGGCGGCCGGGGCGCCTCCCCTGGAAGAAAACGGCACCGGCCTTTGAACCACCTTATGATATACTAGTATCTAAAGTATTTGTCCATCAGGATCAGTTATCTAATGGCAGTAGACTGTTGTCTTCACATACTTCATATCTATTTTGGCTACTGCATTGTGTTCTGTAAAAAAATATGAAAACGTTTTGGATGTAGTTTTTAGTGGAATGCTTCTTTACAGATCCCGAAAGAAGATAACAGCTTGTTTTCTTCACCGCCACCAGTCTACCTGCTCTCTGCACACTCGGCAGAGCGCGGCAGGGCACCCCACGGAGCTGCACTAGTCACATCCGGGCCCCACGCCGGTCGACGGCCGATGCGCCGCTGGGAGGCCTGCGGCGCGGACGACGGATGCGGCAGTTGGTCAAGACACGGCAGCCTACTCGAGGTGCTTCTCGCCTGGAGGACGCAGGCGAATCGCGTTATCCGAGCTGTGCCTCGTCATGGTGCGATGAGCCTTAATAGACTAATGCATATTCTTCCTTTGGCTGTAATTCATTTGCTGCTGCCCGCTGGGCTAAGGAGTAACTCTGGGCGCCTACTTTGGGCAGACGCTCGTCCAGTGCCGCTCTTCGTTTGCCGCACATATCTTTATTTATTCTTTGTTACAATTCCGTCTTTGGTCATTTTTTTTACCATGGGGGCACTTGAAAGTTTTGTTTTTAAATCTGTGGACATTGAACCTGGAATCGGTTTTATGTCGGATTTCGGTTTTGTTTTTGCACTGTGGAAATATCTCGTTCAATATTTTTAAAGGAAAAGGGCCACCTTTAACATGGGGATTGAAACTGAGATAGCCATCTTGTAGCCCGTGTCCGAAAACCTATTTGTCTACCTCCTTACGGCCGATTTCGGCCTCCATTCGTAGTTATCGGCAATTTTAAAAGAAAATACGCCAGGAATGCGTTCTTATCCCAGGAATGCGTTCTTATCCGACAATACAGCCACCCGCGGCGAGGCTTTGGTTTTTTACCAATCAGCTCCAACCAGCTCAGCTTTAACCAATCAGCTTATCTGACACAATCCGACGAGTCTGTCTTCTGAACGCTGATTGGTTTGAGTGTGACGTCATCGCTATGCCATCATACAGTAGGTGCCGTAGAGAGTATCAACATAGTACCAATATGTTAAATAGTTTTAAATACTTTTTCGCAAATTGTGCACTTCTGGCACCAGTTTTAAAAAGAAAATGAAAAATAATAATGTCAAAATGAAAAACAACGATATCTTCATATTTCACGAAGGTGGCCCTTTTCCTTTAAGATAGGGCGTGCTAAAACTTTTAGTCTCATTACTCCTCTGTGCATCTAAATTCTAAAGTACTATAATGTGCATCTCAAGTGTTTGGTGCTGTACTGTTATTATTTATGGTTAATCCAGTGCTGTACTGTTATTATTTATGGTTAATCCAGTTTTTATTCGATTGAATCGTTGTGTGTAGTGCATGACATCCGCGTACCGCCTGTAGCAGTGTTATATATTTTCATTTATGCTGGAAAATAATAACTTTCTTGTTCATTGGCTTTATTCGATGACAGAGACGTGCCAGATGACTGGGGCGGCGACTTGACTTGGTAGTTGTTAACGTTGCAAACTTCAACCATCAAGCATGATGTGGAAACGTCACATTCCGTTATCAAATCTTCGTACCGTAAATACTGAATAAGATCAATACTAGGCTGGAGCTTGCTAGAAAAACCGTGCACTGACAACGGCGAGTGGTGGACCTGAGTAGCGGCCGGGAGGCAGGGAAGTCAGCCAATTGTCAGATGTCTATTTCTTCACACATCTAGCGGCGCTACCAGGACTCAAGGCAGAGCTGATGACAGCAGTTGCAGAGAAGGTGTCGCAGCAGGTGGCGTCCCATATCAGGCTCATTCCTCGGCTGAAAGGGGAGAGCGTTATCCCATCGGGACGTCGGCCGTCACCTCTGTCAAGGCCGGTGGGCTCTAAAACACTCGAGCCCTGTGCTGCTGAGTGCCCGCCGCAGCACGTCATTAAGGTTGGCGTGACGTGCGTGGCGGCCAGCACTCTTGGCACAGGAGAGACCGTGGTGGCCCAGTCGATCAGCAGGACGACGGCAGAGCTGGCAGTTGTGCGGTCACATACCGGTGCCCCGAGTCGCAGCGCCACTGCTACCCGGACGGTTTCGTCCTCCAGGTGGAGTCCCAGACTGGTGACTGGGAGGGCTTGCACCCAGGCGGCGGTGTGGGGCTCTGCGGCAGCAAGAAGACGCACCCGGACCACCTGGTTTGCCCCATCCAGCAGACGCTGCTGAGACGTCTTAGAGAACGCCTCATCCCAAGCGCGCTGCTTGCCCTCTTCTGACCATTAGTTATACCACGGATCACCTTATGTGACACCTTATAGGCCCGGGCAGTATGTGATCCGTGGTTATACCCAAGTCTATGTTAACTTATTTTTTTATGCGTATTTATACCTATGCCCATTTTATTTGCCGGATACGCTAGAGCCATCTTAGCATAGAAATAAGCAGTGGCGCGGGAACCGGGGGGGCTAGGGGGGGGCTGAGCCCCTCCAACTTTTCGGCTGGGGGGGCTCGTAATGTATTTGAGCCCCCCCAGCTGGAGGAATCGAAATCGAAAATCTACCAACACAATTTCATAGATTCATACATAGGCGCGGGAACCGGGGGAGAGGGCAGTGGGGGAAGCTTGCCCTCACAACTCTGGGGCCGTGGGGGCGGTGCTTCACAACTTTTCATGAGGCCAGGAACCGTTGGGGCAGCTTGTCCTCCCCAAATTAGGGGTTGTGAGTCACAAAGGAAGAAAGCATGTGAGTGAAAAATCTACCTATTTTACTGACTCGGCAACTCATTTGGCAGCTTAAAACCTTTATTCCAGGCTGCCAAAACGGTTAGTTTCTTCACTCAGCTGAGACGGAATACCTCACTTTTTTTGCAAATATTTTCTTCTTTTTTTTCGTTGAAAAGGCCAAGGTCTGAGAAATAAGTGGCCTAAAACCGATGAGAAAACTAGATTTAGGGGTACCCTAGGTTGTATAATTAGATAAATAAAAGAAGTTGACCTTTTCCTCGACATCAAAAATGTAAAAAGCCGAATAATATATTTTAAAAAACGGTGAGCTTTCGGCCACTGGCCTTTATCAAACCAACGTGATAACAATGTTAAAAGACGATCCTGTGAATAATCTGTCTGCCATTTTTCAAAAACCGAAGATCGTGATATTTTAGGAAAGGCGCTACTCATAAGGGCAAACTATTAGATAGACCGATTGTCTACATAGTGTCCGATGTAGACAATCGGTTTTTGAAAAATGACAATCGGTTTTTGAAAAATGGCAGACAGATTATTCACAGGATCGTCTTTTAACATTGTTATCACGTTGGTTTGATAAAGGCCAGTGGCCGAAAGCTCACCGTTTTTTAAAATATATTATTCGGCTTTTTACATTTTTGATGTCGAGGAAAAGGTCAACTTCTTTTATTTATCTAATTATATTCAATATGTTCCTCGCTCGAGCACTTAGTAATAGTACCCTAGGTTGATCTCTATGATGGTTCAGCCCCCCCAGTCTGGAAGAAGTTCCCGCGCCACTGGAAATAAGTATTGTATAAATTGTATTATACCTCTAATGGGTATGAAAAATTTTCTAGCCTGAATCTTCAATGCAAAGCAATGTCAAGAGTATTACATAAATAAGAGTTTTACGCTTAGGCCAAAACTTTTGTTTTTTGCTTATTTCTGTTTATTAAATAAAATTATTTTTTTAAATATATGTTAACATATTCAGCTACATTTTGTCTAAAAATTGTTTAAAGATATCAATAAACCACGATGGCACAACTCAAACACCAAGCAGAAACTGTCACGTGACTGCCTGGCCCCAGGGTATGGTATATTCTTGTCGGGACTCGGTCGGGACCCTTGACGGAGATGTTGATTGAGGTGTCATTTGTGAGAGAAGATTATTTTAAAGTTTCGTTAGACATTGTTGCTGTCTAATTTCATTGAAACTTGTGAGTTTTCTGTGCTTGGTTTCGCTAGAAGACTTTGAAGACTCGGGAAGAACAGACACGGGTGAGTTTGACGCTGCCCTGCCACGCTCGACCATCTTCGTCGGCTCGACTAACTTGTTTAGCGTCTGTTAACTTTTTCGAAAGGTAGTTAGGCAAGAAACATGAATTTCGCAAAAATCGTCCTTATTGATAGTCAAATGGTCGCTCTGTTTTGCAACATTCATTATGACGCCGAGGATAACAGATTCTGGTTATATGCTCCGAAAAATGCGCATCTGAGACAAACGCGAGTTGTTTACAGCTTTGATTCACGTTGCTAGGTGGTTGCTATGGAGCTATGGATACTTCCTTGCAGAGTAACTTGCATTTTGGTGTCTTATGTGATATCGACATATGCCACCCCTAATAGCTCAATTAATGCTGATAACAGTCCGGCGCACTGTGGTATCTCCGATTCATTTATGGAGACATTTCTTTTATTGGAAACGTTTCCAATTTTGACTACTCTTCTGTTCCAAAAATGGAAACGCTTGTTCCATAAATAGAAACGCTAACATTTCCGCACAAATTTTCTTGCCAAGGGTGGCTGGATTTGATGTAGGTATAACCACTGTTTTGCGTAAGACAAGCACGGATACACCAAAAGCACTTGTCTTCTTGCATGGAAAGCTGTCGTATGCATTCAAATTCACCACTTAAAAATGCTCCTGAATCATATCCATTTATGGAGACTTTGTTTCCAAAAATGGAAACGCCGATGTTCCAAAAATAGAAACGCTGAAGTTCAAATGTGTGCAAATTTAGCTTAAAGGAACTATCCCACCTTCTAAAATGTTGTTAAAACCAGTTAAATTGTGGCCGACTTTATAGATTGGATGATATGTGACGTCACAGCCCAAAATTACCTCCTTCCCCAGGGCCCAGGCCACATTACTGTCATAAAGCTGATTCTTTTTACTCTGTAGGCACTATAACAAAGCTCAGACCAAGTTTTAAGCGATTTTTCAACGAACAAACCCATTTAAATCAGAATGACTAAACGAGGTAACGTCAAACTAACGGTCGCTCCATGTTTAAGATAGGGCCTGGCGCAAGGCCCATTTTCAAATGAAGGGAACAAATTTCTTCAACACCAAGAGGCCGCGGGGGTTGCAACCTAGATAGATAGTGGTTTCTGAACCTCGCCGCAAACTTGGCTATCTCAACTCAAACCCCATGTTAAAGGTGGGATAGTCCCTTTAAATGTGTTTTTTAAAATTCACATGCAACTAAAAATTGATGTTTTGGGACTGGTTTAGCATCTCTGCTCTCAGCAGTTACCTTGGACGTCGGGTTTGGTACTAATATATTACGCGCTGCAACTTAGCTCATTCAAAAGTCAACTAAAACTAAGATTTCCTAGAACCTACTGGACAAATGTGGTCCAAAGTGGGCAGTACATAAAGCGTAGATATCATTTCAATATATAAAATTGATATCAATGTTACACATGAGCTAGAATGAATAAATTCATCGTCAGAATACGACGGTATTTGGTGTGACGACTGTGCAGACCTTATTTGATTAGAAAAACTTGTGAATTTTTTTATCACGTTAACATGTTATAAGCATCGCCTCGTTTGTCGACTTTCGGTTTCTGATCGGAAATTCGGAGAATAGGAATATAAACTAGAATGCTGGCTGTCGATGGTGGCATCCTGCGCATGCCAAATTTCAGCAAGCAATGCCCAGTTTGCTTTAAAGGTTAGCGATGCACGCAGCGTCTCCATTTATGGAACAGACCGTTTCTATTTTTGGAAACGGCGTATCCATTTTGGAACATGTTCTAAAAAATGGAAACGTTCCAAAAGGTCGGAAATACTACAGTGTGCCCGACTGATAATTATTGTGGATGTTGAAGAGGATGCTGAAATGTATGAAAGAGCTCTGCAATCCTTGTTTTAATTAGTTAAAGCAGTCAAGCTACATAGAGTGGCATTCAAAAGTGGTGTCAAAAATCTTGTCGGACGTTTTTACCTTCAACTTGGGCGTTGTTGGCCACCCTGCTATTTTTATTGCAGGTGAATTAAAACCGCAATCAATTTACATAAATCAAAATTACAGCTTATGGTGCTGCAGGTACCTGAACGAACTTTCAAAAACGGGTGTAAACAGAAAAATGTAGGTGGTGAACCCATGACAGTCTTCGAGTTATTCTCGATTTTTGTAGAAAAAAAAGAATACTTGCCACGCAATGACAGAGGGCTTTATATGTTTAATGTGTATGCAATACATTAATTCGAGCCGGCAGGGAAGGGGGATGTGTGGACACAAATGTCAGTTTGTTTTCTTCTTATGTGTAACAAAAACCATGGCAACGCCAGTAGGAGATAATTGAAAATTGCTATTTAAACGAAAACACCCTCAAGCATTGTGGTTTTACCTTGAGGTTTCGGGATTTTTTAGGGAAATGGCCTGTGGTACCGATCTTTATCGAGCTCCTGGGATTGTGGCTTTACGAGAATCAATCAGGATCAGGTGGACGGTATTATGATGGGGACCAGTGTGCGTCCAGTCTTGCCTTGAAGCAGTTCAGCGAGGGTGCACCAAACCACCTCGGAGGGGAGTCCATTCAGTCGTTCACGACTGGGCGGCAAAAGGCCTCACCTC